>NC_136526.1:4621787-4629287 GCF_053919585.1 Euprymna scolopes | reverse complement strand
TTGTCCAAATTCACGTTTTCTTGCGCTTGAAAAAAAAAAAAAAAAATAGTAATAAAAAAAAAATAAATAAAAAGGTGTATACAAACAGACGCCAGCTTTTTTTTTCTTTTTAAATGGATATTTAAGTTTTACTATAAAAAGATTGCAAATGTTGTCGTTCGGTAATGAATTAAAACTGGAATTGTCGACCAAGAGAATGGTTTGGTTGCTTTGTTTACGACATATCAAACATTGACCGACGTACACGGGAAGAGAAAAGGGCATCCTCCACTTTTGGGTTTAGGTATGAATTAGGCAACGTTTAATCATTGAAGGCGCTCGGCCCATAACGTGGGAGAAGTACGTCTTTTTAACTTTCATATCCTACAAGTTTTTTTTTTTTTTTAACAGGTTGTTCATATACGGCTCTCTGGGGTTCGTCCAATTTTTTATTTTCATCCCTTTTTTGGGGGCTCCTCCGGCAGCGATGGCAGTCGACCGTCCTTTTTTCTTTTTCTTCTCAAAAACTCGCGCCAAAAATAAAACTTCCTTTTTTCCAACAGGAAGCCCCACGTTTTCCAGTGCGCACGAGACACTCCTCCTCCCCTCTCTGACCATAGGTGTTCACATCCGGTTCGCAGCCAACTCTCACTAATCCCCACAGAAGTATTTTTTATCAACACTTGTGCTATGAAAAAAAAAAACTTATTTTAAACATTTTTATAAAATGTTTCTTAAAATCAATAAACGTAATTTTGTCATAAATAACGTATGATATTTTTTATCAACATTCTTGTGTTATATATAAAAAAATTATTTTAAACATTTGTATAAAATTTAAAAAAAATGAATAGATTGGATTTTGTCATAAATAATGTATGGTATTTTTTATCAACGTTCTTGTGTTATATAAAAGAATTATTTTAAACATTTAAAAAAAAATGAATAAATTGGATTTTGTCATAAATAATGTATAATATTTTTTATCAACATTCTTGTGTTGTTATTTTTGTCATAAATAAGGCATGAAAGTTTTATAGTAAAAATCCTTGTGTTATCAAAAAACTTATTTCAAACATTTGTATAAAAAAGTTTTTAAAAAATTATTAAATTGAATTTTCTTTCGTTATAAAAAAATATTTTGTAGAAAAAGTTTATTAAAATGAATAAATTGAAATAAAAGGCAAAGATCTGTCGATTTTATTTCTGAAATAATGCGTGAATTTGTCCATATTTACTACACCAAAAGTGTTAGTCTCAATCAAACCTTTCTAGAAGCAAATCTCTGATTTAAAAAACCATAAAGCGGAAGACCAGTACCCGCATTAAGCTGGTCTGCAGTTTAATTTGTTGCTGGTTATTTTGCTCTTGCTTGTTGCTGGATCTCAACATTTTGAACCGAGAGAGAGACTTAGCTGTCGTACAAAGCTAAGACTCTGTAACATCATATTTGTATAGATACTCCCTCAGGCATTTGGGCTCATGGATTTTAAATGTCTGAGGGAGTGGCACTCGTCTGACAAGGCGTTGCAATCATCATGTATGTATTTATGTTTGTGAAATAATATGTGAAATTATCTACATCATCATCAATTTCTACTCCAAAAGTGTTAGTCTCAACCAAACTTTTTATTTAAATAAATAAAAAAGAGTAAGCGTCTTTAATATATGTCGGTTGGACTGTGTTGGCATTTAACTCGTCGTCGATTTCATTTGTGAAATAATGTGTGAAATTGTTCACATCATCATTATTTACTTCTTCAAAAGTGATAGTCTTATAGCGAAACTTTTTTGTAAAAATAAGAACAAGATGTAAATCCGTGCCATTTTTTTTTTCTTAATCGTGCCCATCACCATCATCATTCTTTTCGTATTACTAAACCGGAATCATCATCGTCCTGATCATTTTTTTTAATCGTGCCCATCATCACCATCATCATCGTCCTGATCATTGAGTATTTAAGACTTTTGGAATGTTCCTTCATGTGTATTATGTGCACGTTGGTATATGCATGTGTATGTATATGTGTATTTGTGTGCTACTATGTGTGTATATTTGTATTGTGTGCTACTATGTGTGTATATTTGCATGTGTGTGCACATGCATATGTATGTTGGCATACATCTGTATGTATGCATGTGTTCATTTCTATGTGTGTGTGGGGCGTGGTGAAAGCGGATCTCTGATTTAAAATAAAAACAACAAAACAGGAGACCAGTACCCGCATTAAGCTGGTCTGCAGTTTGACTTGTTGCTGGCTATCTTGCTCTTACTTGTTGCTGGATGTCAACATTTTGAACCGAGAGAGAGAGAGAGAGAGAGAGAGAGAGAGAGAGAGAGAGAGAGAGAGAGAGAGAGAGAGAGAGATTTAGCTGCCGTACAAAGCTAAAACTCTGTAACATCATCTTTGTATAGATACTCCCTCAGGCATTTGTCTATAAAAAAAAGAAGTCCTGTGGCGACAAAAAAAAAAAACTGTGACGTGTGTACGCCTGAAATGCTGGATGCATGTAACAATTAATCTGCCATCATTATATGCATCTATGTACGGATATGTGTATGTATATTTATATATGTATGTGTGAGTATATTTATATATGTACATGTGTGTTTATATGTATTTATATCTATATGTATATGTATGTATATGTGTCTGTGTGTATATATGTTTGTGTGTGTATGTATATACATTTATATATGCTTGTATGCATGTATGTGTGTATATGCATATATGTGTATGTGTATGTATGCATGTGTGTATGTATATGTGTATGAATGCATATATATGTATGTATATGTAAGTAAGTGTATGTATATATATGTGCATATGTGTACATATATGTATGTGTATGTGTAAGTATATATATGTGTATTTATTTGTATATGTGTGTGTATATGTGGATGTATATGTATGTATATGTGTATGCATGCATGTGGGTATGTATATGCATGTTTGTGTATTATGCATTGTGTATGTATATGGGTATATATGAGTGTATGCTTATAGACATGTATGTATGTATGCATGTATATATTTATATGTATGTATACCAATGACCGTTTTGTGTATGTTTGCATGTGTGTGCATGTATATGTATGTGGGCGTAATGTGTATTGTGTGTGTATGCATGTATATATGTGTGTGATATGTGTACATATGTATGTGTGCGTGCGTGTATATATATATATGTATACCAATGACCCTCTTTACTGATATGTCCGCTTGAGCATGTGAATTCGCCCGCAGGACTATATGTCATTTTTGGGCTCATGAACTTTCAGTGTCTGAGGGAATGGCACTCGTCTGACAAGACGTTGCAATCATCATCATGTATTGGGGTGAAGAGGGCTCCCGTAAGTGAAGGCAACCTTTCTAGGAGAAGCAAATCTCTGATTTAAAAAACCATAAAGCGGGAGACCAGTACCCGCATTAAGCTGGTCTGCAATTTTACTTGTTGCTGGCTATCTTGCTCTTGCTTGTTGCTGGATCTCAATATTTTGAACCGAGAGAGAGACTTAGCTGTCGTACAAAGCTAAGACTCTGTAACATCATCTGTGTATAGATACTCCTTTAGGCATTTGTCTATAAAAGTGGTCCTGTGGCGATGGAAAAGTTGTGTCGCGTGGAGGCTTGAAATGCTGGAAGTATGTAATAATTGATCTCAATGACAGTCTTCAGTGTCATGCCTGCTTGAGTGTGTGAATTCACCGGTAGGACTAAAAAAAAAAGTCATTTTTCAGCTCATGGACTTTAAGTGTCCGAGGGAGTGGCGCTCGTCTGACAAGACGTTGTCTGTCTAAAACTTTTGAAAGAAGCGATGGATTTTTACGAGATCGGTATCCTTTTGAAGCTCGACCTTTCAGACGATATATATATATATATATATATATATATATATATATATATATATATATATCTTTCTCTCTCTCTCTCTCTCTCTCTCTCTCTATATATATATATATATATATATCTTTCTCTCTCTCTCTCTCTCTCTCTCTCTCTCTCTCTCTCTCTATATATATATATATATATATATATATATATATGATTGCAACGTCTTGTCAGACGAGTGCCACTCCCTCAGATACTGAAAGTCCATGAGTCGAAAATGACTTTAGTCCTGCCGGCAAAATTCACACGCACAAGCAGACATGACACTGAAGACGGTCACTGGTATATATACATATATATGTACATGCACGCATGCATACGTATATACACATGCATACACATACACACATATAAATAACCCACATATATGCATACATACATACATACATACATACACATTACATATATGCATAAACATACACAAGACGGTCATTGGCATACATACATATATATAAATATATAAACGCAAATATACATATCTACACATACACACATACATATCTGTAAACATACATACATATATACATACACCATGAATAATACACATACATACGTATACAGACACACATGCATACATACAGATATACATACATACATGATGATTGCAACGTCTTGTCAGACGAGTGCCACTCCCTCAGACATTTAAAATCCATGAGCCCAAATGCCTGAGGGAGTATCTATACAAATATGATGTTACAGAGTCTTAGCTTTGTACGACAGCTAAGTCTCTCTCTCGGTTCAAAATGTTGAGATCCAGCAACAAGCAAGAGCAAGATAGCCAGCAACAAATTAAACTGCAGACCAGCTTAATGCGGGTACTGGTCTTCCGCTTTATGGTTTTTTAAATCAGAGATTTGCTTCTCCTAGAAAGGTTGCCTTCACCACGGCTTATGGGAGCCCTCTCCGCCCCAATACACATATACACACACACACACACACACACACACACACACACACACACACACACACACACACACACACACACACACAAATATACACGGTGCTAGTTGGCCGTTGACCCAGAATAAGAGTTCATTCGCCCTACATACATACATACATACATACACATATACAAATACATACACACATATACATACATATACCCATACGTACACATATGCACATGCATGTATACATACACTTACCTACATATACAGATATATATATATATATATATAGATATATGTGCGCGTATGTGTGTGTATGAAAGTTTAAGCAATTTCAATCTTGCTTTTTAGCAACATATTGGTTAGAGCTGTATGTGTGTGCGTGTCTTAACACCAGAAGCTACTGAAGGATGGCCAAGGTGACAAACGCTTGATGTACGTTCAAAAATGACGGCTGCCAAAAAATCGAATCTCATTAACCGAGAAGGCAGATACTTGCCATATTTGCCAGATTGTAAATATTGGCAGTCGTTTTATGTTCATTTTTTTTGAAGACAGGTTCGTATGTCGGGCCTTTCATATTTTCGACATGTTACATTTGGAGAAAGGACAGTTCTAATTCATAACTTAAAAGTTATACGCACGCACGCACGCACACCTTCCAAAGGAGGAACCTTGAAGAGTGGGACCAACATCAGCGTGCAAAGTATTTTCTGGGGAAACTCTCCCAGGAAATACGTAGACAAAGAAGGTTCCTTGGACTGGCTCAAACGAGGAGCCCTCCATCACAATCAGGAAAGGGTTATAATGGATGCTCAAGACCTGGGATTGATGAAGATGACAGGTCTCACTAATGACAACAAATGCAGATTCCGCCACACGGAATTACAAAGTATGAGTCATCTAGTATCAAGTTGCAAGGTTCTTTTAGAGGATGGCTACTACACAACGTGACATGATGGAGTATGTAAGTACATCCACTGGACCATCTGTAAAAAATTAAACATCCAATGTAGCAGAAAATTCAGAAAGAACAGTTAGAAATTACTTACATACCATACATTACGACCATGTAATCCCTACAGCCACCTACCTTGAAAATGCTGCTGTGAAACCTGATATAGTTATATGGAACTAGGTCAGAGAGAGTTGCAACCTTGGTTCAATTGAGTGACTCTAATGATGGAGGTCTGAACAAAGCTGAAAGGGAGAAACGGACCAAATATCAAGGTCTCACATACGATATGAAAAGAAACTGGAATCTTAAGGAGATATCAATCATACCAGTTATTATAGGTGCCACAGGGCTTATGAAGAAGAACCTGAAGTCCTACCTAACTAATATTCCTGGTGAACCAAGTGCAAAAAAGATCCAGACAATTGCACTTAAGGGAACAGCGAGCATTCTAAAAAGAGCTCTTTTTTTTTAAAATAAAAAGTAGGGCAATGTTACAATCTGAAAAAAAAAAAAAAATGAGAATTGTGCTGATTGACCGCAAAGTGGGGTATCAGTTTAATATGTTATAACTGAAAAGTGCCCCCCCCCCACATTAAATCATTAAATAAACTTAACAATTTTTTGTTTTTTTCTGCTAATATGAAAGTAAGTCTTATCGACGGTGAACCAAGTGCAAAAGAGATCCAGACAATTGCACTTAAGGGAACAACGAGGATACTAAAAAGAGCTCTCGGTTGGTTTCAATAAAAAGCAGGGCAATGTTGGCAGCAGCTGGTTTGGCTGCCCCATACACAGCGTTACAATCTTCAAAGAAAGAAAATTAAAAAAAAAGGAGTAAAGATGAAAATAAAGTTTGCTTCATGTCCAGAATTAGTCACGAGTCACAAGGCCTGGAGGCCACTTGAAGATAAAGGTTAATAAATGTGCAGTAGTCAAAGTGGAACATGCAGTAATCGTTAATAATAGAAATTTGGTAAATTGGATTACTTAAGGGGATGGCTCATCAAGAATTTGTTTACATTGGACTTGAAGATGACCATATTGTAGTCAGTTGGAAAGCAGGCAAACAGAAGAGAGTTCCATAGATTATTTATTTTTTTAACACTTTTTTTTTTTTTTTTACATGGAGGTCACCACTTATCAAGGCCCGGAAGCTACTCGGGGATAGGGGTTATTGCGGCACAGTAATCAATGGGATAGTATCGTAGCAATCGTTAGTATTGGAGATTTGATAAAGTGTCTTACTTAAGCGGGCGATTCATCAGGAATTTGTTTACATTGGACTTGAAGATGACCATATTGTAGTCAGTTGGAAAGCAGGCAAACGGAAGAGAGTTCCATAGATTATTTATTTTTTTAACACTTTTTTTTACATGGAGGTCACCACTTATCAAGGCCCGGAAGCTACTCGGGGATAGGGGTTATTGCGGCACAGTAATCAATGGGATAGTATCGTAGCAATCGTTAGTATTGGAGATTTGATAAAGTGTCTTACTTAAGCGGGCGATTCATCAGGAATTTGTTTATGTTGGACTTGAAGACATCCAAGTTGTAGTCAGGTGGGAAACAGGCAAACGGGAGAGAGTTCCATAGGCGTGCAGTTCTAAGAAAGAAGCTTTGTTCATGGAATCTACGTTTAGGTTTAAGCACAGATAAAGAGTGGGGGGGGGAAATTGTTGATAGTCGTTTCAGCTAGACGAGTGTTTCCCATTAAAGTGAAAGTCAGAACAGGGATAATCATAGATTGAAGCTCAGTCGAACACTTGCCATGAAAATAACGATA
>NC_136526.1:4586730-4601730 GCF_053919585.1 Euprymna scolopes | reverse complement strand
AAAAAATGAGAAGTGAAACAGCTACACGGACGATTCATAAGGATAACAAAAGATGAGACTAACGAAAATGCTTGGGAACGGCCACGAAAATGAAAACCCAAACATAGAAACGGAATCCCTAATAAAAGGTAGCGATAATTATAACGATAATGTGGTTGGTTCTAATGTGATTAGAACCAACCACATCTAAGTAAGGGATCCACAAGAAAACAACAAATGCAGACTCTGTAGACAAAGAGACGAAATAATAAACCACATAATAAACGAATGCAGCAAACTAACCCAAGTGGGGAAGACGGTAGATCGGGAATTATGCGGACAACTGAATCTGGAACACACTGACAAATGATAGAAGCACAAACCGTAGAAAATAAAAATCGCAAAATTATTTGGGACATGGATATAAAAAGGAATATGGAAAATGCAAAAAAAGTCAAGATAATACGAATAATATTATGAGAGCTAGGAACAATACTGAAAAAATATGAAAAAAAAAATGGGAGAGATTGGAATCAGAGGGTGAGAAGTTACAATGAAAAATAATAATGAAAACTGTTGAAATATTAAGGAAAACCTTTGAATGCGGAAACTAACACAAAAAGCTACAGTACGCCCATACCTTCCCCTTCCCCTTTTTCCCTTGTGTATGTGTGTGTGTGTGTGTGTGTGTGTATGCGTGACCATAAGCTGAGCACACCAAATAATCGAGGAGGCAATTATTGCCTCACAGACTCCAGTGTAGACCAATGGTCGTTGCCAACAAGGAATCAATGGTAAGATGCTGTTGCGATAACGCAAATTTATCTGCAATGGTTATCGAAGGAGGTAAAGAGTACTAGAATTCTCAAAGAGAGATCTTTGATGATGGCCTGTGTGACTACTCCTAGTGAGTAAAATAATAATAATAATAATAATAATAATAATAATAATAACAACTAACGGACCTGTGGAAATTTCACAGGGGACTCATTCATATGTATTATATTGATGTTAAGCGTAAACGGAGATGCCTTGATATTATTGTAGCTCTTTTGTTAAAACTGCAAAGTTATTTAAGCTACACAGGACATATGTTTTAACTTAAATAGGGATGGTATGATAAAATTGTGGGGTCTGCGTTCGCGCCTGGCCACCATAGAATGGAAATAGGTACAAACTTTAATAAAGACTTTTCATATCTATCTGCGTAAGTATATTTTGATAATTATGTTTCAGTTTGAAGAAATATGGTATAATAAAGTTATGGGGTGTTCGTTCGCGCCTGACCTCCATAGAATGGAAATATGTCAGAAAGTTTAACAAGTTTTTTAATATATATCCACAGAATATTGTGATAAGTGTTTCAGTGTGAACAGGTATGGTATAATAAATTATGGGGTTTATCTATTTTATTTTTATTTTCATCATATTTTGCTTTGGTTTTGATAACCCCAAATTCGAAGCTATCTCTTTACGACCCTTCCTTTTCATAACCTATCATACTTTCATAAATCAGAGTCCATTTTCTGTAGGCTGTTTTTGAACCCAGTCAACGACGGGTACTTTTGCTAGTATATATATATATATATATATATATATAGGAAAGCTCCTCCCCGAAAAACTCGTATCCGGAAAACAACAGTAAACAAGTAAAAATATTATAGGATGTGTATTCTCTTTTAAAGATAATATCTTCTTCAAAAACGCTCATAAAATGTGTTTTCAATCGATATTTATTCAATAAGGGACCAGTTTTCCTACCTAGCAAAAAAGGGGGGATTTTTCCGGGTACGCGTTTTCCGGGCACATGTTTTCCGGGTACGGGTTTTCCGGAGACGAGTTTTCCCGGGACGAGTTTTCCGGGCACAATCCATATGACTTGGGTGCATCAGGTTAAATAGAACTGCCACGACATCATCATCATCGTCATCATCATCATCATCATCATCATCATCTCCTTCTTATTTTTCTTCATCTTCTTCTTCATCTTCTTCTTCTTCTTCTTCTTCTTTATTATGCAGAATACGGACCGTGCTGAAGTAATAATGTTATTATTCAGAAATCAATTTTTAATACGGGTAGAGGGCGGGGCTTTAAAACTATTTGATGCTTTCACCAAACGATTTATTAAGCAAAAGATACAGTAAAAATTGAATTTAATTTGATAACTCTTTCTAAAAGATAGTAGGGTTCATATACTGCACAAGTACCGGCTTCTTCTTCTTCTTCTTCTTCTTCTTCTTCTTCTTCTTCTTTTTCTTCTTCTTCTTTATTATGCAGCATACTGACCTGTAGGATATTTTTTTTAATTTAAAATATTGCAGCATTAAGAATTGATTATATAATGTTAAATTGAATTAAAAAAAATTCTTAATGCTACAATATTTTAAGTTATAAATTGATAGTTTTTTCCAAGAATATCTTGTCCTTTTCTTTTCCAGTTTTAACAACTAGTCCTTTACTTTTCCATATTTAAGCTTAACCATATTACTTTTCATGCTCGCATTTTTCTATGGTGATCGATGATGTTCCCAGGCATCCAATAAATTCACTTGTTCTTTGTTTAATTTCAGTTTTATTTTTTTGCCCCCATAAACATTATAAACATATTTAATAACAATGTATGGCACTCGTCTGCTCTCATAAACATACCCCCAATTATCTCCCTTTCATTCTTCTATTCTGTCTGTTTCACTTGTTATTTCTCTTTTCGGGAGATCAGTGAATTGGTAGCAACAGTAGTCACTGAAGCGACGTGGTTGCTATGGAAAGCAACCATAAAAAACGCCGTTAACCTCCTTACGATTTTTTTTTTTACAATTTTGAACACCAGTAAATTCATCATAACTTTTGTTTTACTGAACGAAAATTAAAAAAAAAAAATGTTTTCACAATATAGCTGAGAAGGTGGTCTATAAACTGTAATAATTGTTTGAAATTTGGTCGAACAATGAGTGAGCGGTGAAGCTTTAAAGCAGTTGTAAATGACTGAAACTGCTACTTAGCCATATATAGAATTATATACTGTACTGTATTTTGTTGTTGTTATTGTTATTGCTCTTGTTTTTCTTCTTCTTCTTCATTATGCAGCATACGGACCGTGCAGAGCGCATATGAAAGCTTGGGAAAATATTAGCAGCAGAAGCAGCAGCCGTTAAAGCATGTATGCAAATTAGCAAGTGTGCACGAGCGTGTGTCACAAGAAAAGGAACAAAAAAAAAAAATGCGCGCCATGCAGGATGGATGTATCAAAGCCGAGGGCGAAAAGTGCTGGCTGAGACTGGCGATGAGTTGCAGCGACGGAGACTGCTAATAAAAAGTACATGTGTGTGTGTGAAGAAACTTGAAAAATAATGAAATGCGTTCTTTTGGAAGAACCACGAATGCATTCTTCTCATTTGCACTGTCTTGTTTGTTTGTTCCTTTGCGACGGTACCAGACGGCGTGAGGGGTCTGAGAAAGGTTTGAATTGTACCAACACAGTTAAAAAGTAACGGCCACAGTATTGTTATTATTTAGAAATCCATTCTTAACATGAGCAGAGGGGGGGGGGCTTTACAACTATATGATGCTTTCACCAAACAATTTCTTAAAACAAAAAATTACCGTAAAAGAATTAGATTTAACTTAAAAATCTTTTCTAAAAATAGCACGTTCATATTCTGTATAAGTACTCATTTCTTTCTTTCTTTCTTTTTCTTTTATTGTTGGAAACACCCCTCCATGGGATTAATGGACTATCTCATGATGTCACTTCCTCTGATGACGTCACTTCCGGTAACGAGTACCGGTGCCCGGCAGTCTGAGATTGGTACGTGAATAAGCACGTCGGGTGCACACGCCCAACCGTTGAGGAATGATATCACTCAACTCACTTTGCCTGTAATATATGTGAATGCATGTTTCGTTCCTAAAAATCCTGTGTCCTTTTCGTTTATTACCATTGAACGCCATGACAATTATATGATTCCAGGTTGGAACGATAAAATTGTCGCCATAGAAAAAAAAAACGACATGATTCCATTTCCGTTTGTATGAAAAGCGTTTTTCGTTTTCTTGTTGCAGACCATCTACAAGTTGACCAGTCGTGTGCAAATCCCAAGAGCGATAGGAGCCTTCTATCATTTCTGAAAGTGACGCAGTGTTCGACGAGCGAGATTAAAGAGGCACAGCTGTATAGCTCATGCTCTCTACGAATCCAAGTTATGACAACGGGACCATTGCCAACACCCTCAAAGTGCATTGCTGGATTGCCACAAATAACAGGAACATGCCCAGGATGATGAAAACAAAGTTTCTGGCCACTGTTATGACCTTAGACGTGGTTTCAAGTGAGGGCCAAAATATGCCACCTCACATCTTCAAAGTCGGCTTGAAAGTCAACACCAAAGTGTGCCTGGATGTGCTTAAGAACGTAGTGATACCCTGGCACATTCCAGTCGCTAGGTGTGGTAGCACGACGATTTTGTACCTTTTTCTAATTGCCTCCCCTGACCTGAACACGCTGGACTACTTCATTTTGTCATACGTTGAGAACATCACCAACATGACCTCCCATATGTGCTGGATATAGAGGGGGGAGGGGAAGAGTGAGAGGGGGAAAAGAAGGAAAGGAAAGAGAGAGGGAGGGGAAGAGTGAGAGGGGGAAAGGAAAGAGAGGAAGAGGGGTGTGGGGGGGAAATATAGATTACATGTAGTTATCCAAATAGCTTTTACGGTCCTGTCGGTGGGGCATTAGAATACGCCGACTGCCCCCCTGCAGAGGGTAAAAGTCCCTCAATGAGGGTCCTGGATATGACCTTAAACTATATCCAGTGGTGAGGCCCCAGCTTGCGGGCTTTGGGGAGTGTGGAGCCACCCTTTAATTACCATTGCTCCCAGGTCCACTCTGACCCGGAGTGGTAGTACCTGTTAGGGTCCCAACTATGGGTTAAATAGAAACCGACTTGAAAACAACAAATATATTCTATTAAAAAATGTTTTCTTCAAAATCTTTGGATTCGGCATTAAATAACCCGAAAAGGGTTTATATGCCGTAAAACAAAAACAACCAACAACCAACGTACAACACCAAAGTCAGCTTGATGGCCGCCATCTGCCGAGTATTCACCGGGCTTCCGCCAGCCCCTGTGGAAAAAACATGTCCCCAGTTCTGGACCAGTATCGACATGGTGATTGATGCTGAAGGCGGCTACATTGTATAGATGTCAGCTCTACTATATAATAAAGTTATCTGAATTGTTTTTTTGTTTTTTTTTGTTCATAAAAGTTTTAAAATAAAGCTGTAGTGTTGTTTTCTTTCGGTCGACGATTTTATCGTTCCACCTTGTAGGTTATTCAACATCTTCCTTTTCACCCTCTTTCTTAACGTAATCTTATTGACAAAGTTTAAAACCGGCTTCGAAATCTAGTAAGTGATGCCCTTTTCTCTTATATGCAACTTCTTTCCTGTCTCTGTTCTATCGTTATTTTCATGACAAGTGCTTGTCTCAGATTCAATCTATGACCCCCTTGCCAAACTTTCACAAAACGCACTCGTCTGGCTACAACCACTATCAAAAATTTCCCCCACTCTCTAACTGCGCATAAACCGAAACGTGGATTCCATAAACAAAGCTTCTTTCTTAGAATTGCCTGCTTGTGGAACTCTGTTCCACTGGCCTGCTTTCCAACTGACTACAATATGGTCGTCATCAAATCCAATGTAAACAAGTTCTTGTTGAGGCGACGCCTAAAATAATTAAATCATATCCCATTTTTGCCACTAATGGTCACTACACTGCAGAGTCGGTGACCGCCGTACACTTATTAACCGTAATCCTCGAGTGGCATTTAGACCTTGATAAGTTGTGACTCCCTTATAAAAAAAAAATTCCTTTTTTGGCATTTCTTTGGAATGTTCTCCAAGTTTTTTTCATTATAACTTCTTCTTCTTCTTCATTTTTCCTTTCTTTCTTTCTTTTTCACGTAATTTTTTTTTTCTCCTCCTCCTCCTCCTACTACTACTAGTACTAGTACCGCTACTTTCTTCTTTTTTTTCTACTACTACTAATACTGCTACTTTCTTCTTCTTCTTCTTCTCTTCTATTACTACTACTACTCTACTACTACTACCGCTACTACTGCTTTCTTTTTCTTCTACTGCTACTATACTCCTCCTCCTCCTCCTCCTACTACTACTACTACTACTACTACTATTTCTGCTATTTTTTCTTCTACTACTACTACTACTACTACTACTACTGCTACTGCTACCTTCTTTTTCTTCTTCTTCTTCTTCTTCTTCTTCTTCTTCTCCGCCTCCTCCTCCTCCTCCTCCTCATCATCATCATCCCCTTCTCCTCCTCCTACTACTACTACTACTACTAGTATTGCTACTGCTACTTCCTTTTTCTTCTTCTTCTTCTTCTTCTTCTTCTTCTTCTTCTCCGCCTCCTCCTCCTCCTGATACTACTACTACTACTACTACTACTACTACTACTACTAGTTCTGCTATTTTCTTCTTCTTCTTCTTCTTCTTCTTCTTCTTCTTCTTCTTCTTCTCCTCCTACTACTACTACTACTAGTATTGCTACTGCTACTTCCTTTTTCTTCTTCTTCTTCTTCTTCTTCTTCTTCTTTTCTTCTTCTTTTTTTCTCATCTAAAAAATATACGATATACGATAAACTATAATCGCGAGCCTTTCTAATGTGAATATATTTTAACCCCGAGCAATATTTCTTATTCAACATATTAGATTATTGTCTGACACAAGGCCTTTATTATTGTGAACCATTCGGTTTATTCGACAACTCAGTCGAACTGGTTTGAATACAACCGCTCTGTAATTCATCAACTATTATCAACCTGGCGTCAAAATGACAAAAAAAAAAAAATAAAAATAAAATAAAAAAAAAAATAAATAAAAATAAAATAATAAGAAAAATAAATAACATTCCTTTTTTTTTTTTTTGTTTTTTTTTTTTACCCTTTTTTCTTTTCCGGAATTTTCTTTTCCCCGATCCGAATCGATCTCGACGGGAACTCTTTTTTAGCTCTACAAAATAATCATCTTTCACATTACCCGCAGGGACTCAAATTATCTCGCTACCCTCCCTTTTTTTGGGGGGGGGGGGGCGAAAAACTGATTAGGTATTACTCGCATCAGAACACACGCAGAGAGGGCCAAGAACAATGTAACCCCTAAAACACACACACACACACACACACACACACACACGCGCGCGCGCGCGCACAAACGCACATACATACATATACGCAGAGCCAAATATAAACACAGACAGACACATCTCTATGCATGTGAAGTTTTTTTTTTTTTTTTTTTTTACACAGTGATCAACACTTATCAAGGCCCGGAAGCCACTCAGGGATAAGGGTTATTGCAAGTACATAAAGTTAGTGAGGAGATTTGCTGAAGTGTTTACTTAAGGGGGCGGTTCATTAGGAATTTGTTAACATTGGACTTGAAGACATCCAAATTGTAGTCCGGAGGGAAGCAGGTAGACGGAACAGAGTTCCACAGGCGTGCAGTTCTAAGAAAGAAGCTTTGTTCATGGAATACGCGTTTTGATTTAGGCACAGATATAGAGTGGGGGAAATTTTTCACAGTGGATTCAGCTAGACGGGTGTTTCTCGTGAAAGATTGGCGAGGGGGGACCAGAGATTGGAGTTCAGACGAGCATCTGCCATGAAAATAACGATAAAACAAGGACAGGCTCGCAACGTCTCTTCTGTGGAAGAGAGGTTGCAGGGTAGAGAAAAGGGCATCCCCCCACTAAGCCACAAAGTCTATTTTGTACTCTGTCAAGGCAGGATAGGCTGTTTTTAGCAGCTCCTGCCCAGATATGGCAACAGTATTCCATCCTTGGACGTACTTGGCTTTTATATAGATAGAGAATTGCATCAGTAGTGAGATATCTTCTGGAGCGGTAGAAGGATCCCACCATCTTTCCATCGACCTTGGCAACAGACTTGATGTACGTGTTCCATTTCAGATCAGGAGTAAAGGTTAAACCCAGAAGCTTGTAAAAACACGGAGCCTCACCCAGACGAGAGCCATCCATCACAATTGATGCCAGCTGGGGATCAGAGCGTTGATGATGTAAGGATAGGAGTTTGGTTTTGGATGCATTAAAGGTAACCAGCTAAGTTATCTAAATGTATACGTTTATATATTTCTGTGTATAGGATTCATGTCTAAAATAATAAACCGATCGTTAGAAATTATGGAATATATATTCCAGGTAATACGGTGAGTAACGGTGTTTAACTTTTTAACATTTAGGTGATTCAAGGGTCCTAGTAAGGAATTTAGGCTTGTCATCCAGATTGGCTTCGAAACAAAACCTCAAAGCCCTACCGTACTTTGGGGTAATTACGCCAACTAGCTAAAAGTGCTCTTAAAAAAAAAAGTTTCTTTTGATTACATTTTCACCCCAAACAAGGCACATTGTTACTTTGATGTAAGGGGCTACTATCAGGGACATAAGCTACAGGGGTACTATGTGGGGAGTTGGGCAGCAAGATGTCGTTTCACGTTGCACTTGAACTTCTGCATGTCAGTACAGTTGGGGAAACAGAGACCCGGAAGGGAATTCCAAAGTCTACCAGTTCTGGGGAAGAAACTACTGGAGTAGAAGGATATTTTACATCTAGGGATCTCAACTGTGAAGGGGTGGGATTTTGCTTCTTGTCGGGTTTGTCAGGGGTATTTACGTCGAGGGGGTACAAGTGCTTGCAGTTCGTCAGAGCATTCACTGTTAAAGTACTTGTAGAACAAGCAGAGGGATGCAACATTTCGTCGATGTGACAGAGGCTGAATCTTAGATGACAGTTCAGGGCCTATCAAGTTGGCGACTCTCTTTTGAACCTTGTCTAGGAGCGAGAGACTATTAGCAGATGCACCAGCCCAAATATGACAACAATACTCCATACATGGGCGAATGGTGGCCTTATAGAGGTACATGATACTTTCGGGTGTTAGTAGTTTTCTAGCACGGTAGAGAGAGCCTACCTTCTTTGCAGCGGTCCTGGCAATGCTTTCAATGTAACTCATGTTTCCTGTGAACATTAGGCCAATGAGTTTAAAAGAAGTACTTTCAGATAAAGAGTCGTTGGCCATTGCTATTGGTGGGAGAGAAGGTTTCTTGTAGTTATTGAAGGAAACAAGTTTAGTCTTGGCAGCATTGAATGTGATCATCCATTTTTGTCCCCATTCCACTACAGATTGGAGGTCATCCTCTAGTGTTTCTGCCATTTCTTTAGATATGTGTTCATTTGTTTTCCTGTCGTGTCTGTTATAGAGTGTGGTGTCATCAGCATATATACCCAGCTCACAGACAATTTTGTCAGGGAGGTCATTTATGAATATTAGGAATAATATAGGTCCAAGGATAGACCCCTTGAGGCACTCCCGCATTTATATCATATTGTTTAGATGTACGACCATCAAGGACAACCTGGATTTTTCTCTTATCTCAGAAGGATTTAATTATGTTAAGTATTTTTCCAGTAATATCGTATGATCTGATTTTCCTGCGAAGACCTTCGTGCCATACCCTGTCAAAAGCCTTGAATATATCTAGAGCTACCGCTCTACCCTCCGCTGCTTTGTCAAGTGAATGGTATATACGTTCGGAGATTACAGTTATATATATATATATATATATATATATATATAGTCCCAAGAAGCTTTGAATAAAAAAATGCAAAAATAAAAATAAAATCCAGTTTAAATTCCCGGAAGGGGAAAAAAAAAAATATTAACTTTAACCTATCGCAGACTTAGCACCTACATAATCCAACTTCTAAAATGTTTATAATGACAAAAAGGCCTTTACTAAAATTGTTAAATAGAAATAGACATAGCACTTCAATTTTAAAACAGAATTTAATATACTTACGTAGGTTCCATTTGTTTCACTTGAAATTCAATAATTTTTTTTTCGTTATTAATTATATTAGTAATATAGAAGAACGAAAATTTTATCATAAGTCTTCAATTATAAAAAGAGAATTTGGCATACATAAGGATGAAAAGAGAAAACCTTAACTAAAATTTTGCAAATAGAAAACGGGGATCATCAGCTGTTTACCATGTAGCTGTTTCGGAGATTTATATAGGAATCATGGGCCGCAATCTGATCGTCTTAAGAACACAACCCAACAAGTATGAAGCTTTATTTGGTCGAGCGTGCAGGGGAAATGGGGACCAGCTCCCCGGGGAGTAGGGGAGCTGGATAGTGACAATTGGTATGAAGGGTTGCCCTTACATTGACCAAGTTCTGCTGGTCTTTGCTTAACACTTGTTGCCCAGGCCCCGAAGGGCGAGGGACAGGGAAGTATAAAAGCTGCTTGGTAGTATCAAGAGTGGCAGTACCGCCTTTATCTACCGAAACTGTGTTATCACCATTGGTTGGCGGCTGATGACATGTGATATAATGAAAATGTGAACACACACACACACACACACACACACACACACACACACACACACACACACACACACACATCTGTTTGTGTATTTATTGGCGTAATGGTTCAAAGCCTTGACTGTCGTGCGGGCGGTCGGTTTTGGATCCTGGCTTGAGGTACTTGCCCGTCTAGCCACACTGATGAGCTGTGAAACAGCTAAACAGTACTGTATGTGGATGACTATCTTGAATTGATCATATCGGGAAGTGATACAGGATATACCATTGACGTATTAAGCGATGCTTTTTGTGTAAACAAATCGAGCTTAGGTATTCGGACGATGTCAAAATATCGCTAATTCACTGGCCGCACAGCAGCTGCTAATAATGTCGTACAGGCAGCCGGGTTTCAATCCTTGCTTGAGGTAGCCGCACTGATGATCTGTGATACAGCGAAACAGTACTGTATGTGGATGACTATATATATATATATATATATATATATATATATATATATGATTTTTTTCTATGGAATAATTTATTAAATAAAATAGACGTTTTTTTGTCTATTAATTCTATTTTCGATCTTTTCCGACTACCGAATAACAGTCATCAATTCTGGCAGAAACTGGCTGATGTAATCACCATATTTATCATAAGTCCGAGTACTTTCCAATCCTTCAATGGAATAAAAGGATAAAATAATTTACCAACGAAGAGAAAAAAAAAAAAAATATAAATTGTTCAAAACCAGTTAGATGACGATGAATCCTAAAAGATTGGATTTATTACTCGGATTTATGATAAATATTTCAAACTGTAAGCTGCAAAATTATCATAATTGAGCATTCATATATTGTTTTAACAAAAACCAAGAATCAAGGAATGGATTGATAGCAACAAATAGTGTATTCCATCGTTAGTTACAATTCTTTCAAGACTATTCGGACAAATTCAAACATTATGTCGTTTGAAAAGTTTCACAAAAACAGCCTTAGCTCTGTTGAACGAGCAAATCTTTTTTTCATTTTTTAAAAATATTTTAATCACCATGTTATTGGTCTACAGTTTTCCATAATATATATATATATATATATATATATATATATATATATATATATATATATATATACCATTTATGGTAGCACATCTAAGACAGTAAACGACCAAGTTCTCTCCAATTCTCTCTCCTCTGATCTTGAGCATGTAGTACAATGGGGAAAGGAGTGGCTGGTTACTTTTAATGCATCTAAAACCAAGCTTCTCTCTTTACACCATCTTCATTCTGATCCACATCTGGCATCAATTGAAATGAATGGCTCTCGTCTTCAGGAGGCCTCAAGTTTTGACAAGCTTCTGGGCTTGACCATTACTCCTGATCTTAAATGGAACACGTACATCAAATCTGTTGCCAAGGCCGCTGGAAAAATGGTGGGATCTTTCTATCGATCCAGTAGATATCTCACTGCTGATGCAATTCTCTATCTATATAAGAGCCAGGTACGTCCAGGGATGGAATACTGTTGCCACATCTGGGCAGGAGCTGCTAGAAAGGACTTGGCCTGCCTTGATAGAGTTCAAAATAGACTTCGTAGCCTCGTAGGAGATGTCCTTTTCTCTTCCTTGCAACCTCTATCTCACAGAAGAGATGTTGCGAGTTTGTCTCTGATGTATCGTTATTTTCATGGAAAGTGTTCGACTGAGCTTCAATCTATGGTCCCCCCTCGCCAAACTTTCACAAGAAACACTCGTCTAGCTGTAAACACTATCAATAATTCCCCCCACTCTTTATCTGTGCCTAAACCTAAACGTAGATTCCATGAACAAAACTTTTTTATTAGAACTGCACGCCTGTGGAATTGTCTTCCGTTTTCCTGCTTTCCGGCTGACTACAATATGGTTGTCTTCAAGTCTAACGTAAATAAGTTCTTGATGAGCCGTTCCATATAAGTTATCAAATTTACCAAATTTTCATTACTAATGATTATTATATTGTCCAATTTCTACTGTACACTCTTTAACCCTTATCCTTGAGTGGCCTCTTGGCCTTGATGATGAGTTGATACCTATGAAAAAAAAAGAAAAGAAAAAGTCCAATGTGAACAAGTTCTAATTGAATCGTCCCCCTAAGTAATCCAAGTTACAAAATTCCCACTGTTTACTATGCTAAAATCACAATGACTAATGTATACCTATTAACCCTTATCCTCGAGTGGCCTCTGGGCCTTGATAAGTGGTGACACCCTTGTAAAAAAAAAAAAAATATATATATACATATACACACATATATATATATATATATATATATATATATATATATACTAGCAAAGGTACCCTGACTGGGTTCAAAAACAGTCTACACAATATGGACTCTGATTTATGAAAGTATGATAGGTTATGAAAAGGAAGGGTTGTAATGAGATAGCTTCGAATTTGGGGGTATCAAAACCAAAGCAAAATATGATGAAAGTAAAAATAAAATAGATGAACCCCATAATTTATTATACCATACCTGTTCACACTGAAACACTTATCACAATATTCTGTGGATCTATAATAAAAAACCTTGTTAAACTTTGTGACATATTTCCATTCTATGGAGGTCAGGCGCGAACGAACACCCCATAATTTTATTATACCATATTTCTTCAAACTGAAACATAATTATCAAAGTATACTTACGTAGATAGATATGAAACGTCTTTATTAAAGTTTGTGCCTATTTCCATTCTATGGAGGCCAGACGCGAACACAGACCCCACAATTTTATTATACCATCCCTATTTAAGTTAAAACATACTTATCAAAGTATTATTATATACATCTATATCAAAAACACTTGTAAACGTGTTTTTGTAATTTTTAAATTTTTTATTTCCA
Source organism: Euprymna scolopes (assembly GCF_053919585.1). Classification (NCBI taxonomy): domain Eukaryota; kingdom Metazoa; phylum Mollusca; class Cephalopoda; order Sepiida; family Sepiolidae; genus Euprymna; species Euprymna scolopes. Next base: position 4,588,458 of record NC_136526.1, on the reverse strand, counting down.
TACTTTGTGGGCCAGGCGCGTATGCAGACTCCACAATTTTAATGAATCATCATTATGCCAGATCGAACATAGCCATTCCTGTGTCTCGATACATCTTCTATCATTATATGTGATTAGTTTTCTATAATAGTCAACCATATAGTAGCCTATTTGTGACCAGACACACACACAGACGTTCAGCTTTATATATATATATATATATATATATATATATATATATATATATATATATATATATATAATTATTTATAAAATATATATGGCGATTAAGCTACACTGAATATTCGGCGTTTCATCCACTATAGGATTCGTCAGGCTTATGCGCGAATTCTGTGGTTGTTTCTCGTTTTTATATAGGTTGAGGATTTTAGTTAGCCAATCAGCTTTCTAGTATCCACCGCGCCCCTTCCTATCAGCCAATGGGCATGCATATATTGCTTTCCGGGCTGTTGGAAAACTGCTTCTGTTGTACCAGTATTCAAGAATTCTGGCGAAAGGACAGACCCATCAAATTATCGCCCCATTAGCCTCCTCCCACTTTTTGCCAAAATATTTGAAACAATAATTAACCATGCTCTAGTCCATCATCTTACAGATGCTAAACTACTGACTGACAAACAATATGGATTTAGACAAGCCCGTTCCACAGCAGACATCCTAACTGTGATCTCTGAACGTATATACCATTCACTGGACAAAGCGGGGGAGGGCAGAGCGGTAGCTCTAGATATATCTAAGGCTTTTGACAGGATATGGTATGAGGGTCTCCTCAGTAAAATCAGATCATACGGTATCACTGGTAGAATACTTAACATAATTAAATCCTTCTTAGATAAGAGAAAAATCCAGGTTGTCCTCGACGGTCGTACATCTAAACAATATGATATAAATGCGGGGGTGCCCCAGGGTTCTATCCTTGGACCTCTATTGTTCCTGTTATTCATAAATGACCTCCCCGACAACATTGCCTCTGAGATGGGTATATATGCTGATGACACTACACTCTATGGCAGGCACGACAGGAAGACGAATGAACACATTTCTAAAGAAATGGCAGAAACACTAGAGGAAGACCTCCTATCCGTAGTGGAATGGGGACAAAAGTGGTTGGTCGCGTTCAATGCTGCCAAGACTAAACTAGTTTCATTCAATAATTACAAGAAACCCTCTCTACCACCCATAGCAATGGCCAACGACTCTTTATCTGAGAGTCCATCTTTCAAACTCCTTGGCCTAACGTTCACAGGAAACATGAGTTGGAACAATTACATTGAAGGCATTGCCAGGGCCGCTGCAAGAAAGGTGGGCTCTCTCTACCGTGCTAGAAAACTACTAACACCCGAAAGTATCCTGTACCTCTATAAGGCCACCATTCGCCCATGTATGGAGTATTGCTGCCACATCTGGGCTGGTGCATCTGCTACTAGTCTCTCGCTCCTTGACAAGGTTCAAAAGAGAGTCGCAAACCTGATAGGCCCTGAACTGGCATCTAACCTTCAGCCTCTGTCCCATCGACGAAATGTTGCATCCCTCTGCCTTTTCTACAAGTATTTTAGTGGTGAATGCTCTGACGAACTGCAATCACTTGTGCCCCCACAACGTGAGCACCCTCGACAAACCCGACAGGCTGCTAAATCCCACCCCCACACTGTAGAGATCCCTAGATGTAAAAGATCTTTTTACTCCAATAGTTTCTTCCCAAGAACCGCTAGACTCTGGAATTCCATT
>NC_136526.1:4571730-4581730 GCF_053919585.1 Euprymna scolopes | reverse complement strand
CGAAACCGCGAAGTTTTGTTTCTGGATGAAACAGGCTTTAATTTGCACACATCCAAAAATTATGGATATTCGCAAATTGGTGTAAGCCCAGTTACTTATGTGCCCCCTTCTAAAGGACAAAACCTATCAGGCTGCTGTATTATTTCACAGTTCAGCTTATCCTATTACAAACTGATTGATGGATCGTTTAATGGAGAGAGGTTTCTTGAGTTTCTCGTCGGGGCTGTTAATGAGGGTGTTTTAAGGAGAAATGTAGTCTTAGTAATGGATAACGCCCCAATCCACAAGACAATTGTTGTTAAAGAGTTTTTAGAATCTCACCAGATTGAAGTTGTATATCTTCCCCCCTACAGCCCCGACCATAACCCTATAGATTTTTTTTTTAGTATGGTTAAGTCTAGATACTCGGCCATAAGACCTCGTGCTGTTACTAGGGAAGAATTAAAAATTAATGTTGGTAATGTTTTGGAAAACTTAAATGGGGAGGATGTGCAAATTTTTGAAAATCTCATAAGAAAAATGTGGGACCTAATCTACCAAGTAATAACAGGTGTTGAATAAATGAAATTATAAAGTCTCTTGGTTTTTGAATAAAGTCTTTATATTTTTGAATAAAGTCTTTATATTTTTGAATAAAGTCTCTTGGTTCTTGAATAAAGTCTCTTGGTTTTTGAATAAAGTCTTTATATTTTTGAATAAAGTCTTTATATTTTTGAATAAAGTCTCTTGGTTCTTGAATAAAGTCTCTTGGTTTTTGAATAAAGTCTTTATATTTTTGAATAAAGTCTCTTGGTTCTTGAATAAAGTCTCTTGGTTTTTGAATAAAGTCTTTATATTTTTGAATAAAGTCTCTTGGTTCTTGAATAAAGTCTCTTGGTTTTTGAATAAAGTCTTTATATTTTTGAATAAAGTCTCTTGGTTCTTGAATAAAGTCTCTTGGTTTTTGAATAAAGTCTTTATATTTTTGAATAAAGTCTCTTGGTTCTTGAATAAAGTCTCTTGGTTTTTGAATAAAGTCTTTATATTTTTGAATAAAGTCTCTTGGTTCTTGAATAAAGTCTCTTGGTTTTTGAATAAAGTCTTTATATTTTTGAATAAAGTCTCTTGGTTCTTGAATAAAGTCTCTTGGTTTTTGAATAAAGTCTTTATATTTTTGAATAAAGTCTTTATATTTTTGAATAAAGTCTCTTGGTTCTTGAATAAAGTCTCTTGGTTTTTGAATAAAGTCTTTATATTTTTGAATAAAGTCTCTTGGTTCTTGAATAAAGTCTCTTGGTTTTTGAATAAAGTCTTTATATTTTTGAATAAAGTCTCTTGGTTCTTGAATAAAGTCTCTTGGTTTTTGAATAAAGTCTTTATATTTTTGAATAAAGTCTCTTGGTTCTTGAATAAAGTCTCTTGGTTTTTGAATAAAGTCTTTATATTTTTGAATAAAGTCTCTTGGTTCTTGAATAAAGTCTCTTGGTTTTTGAATAAAGTCTTTATATTTTTGAATAAAGTCTCTTGGTTCTTGAATAAAGTCTCTTGGTTTTTGAATAAAGTCTTTATATTTTTGAATAAAGTCTCTTGGTTCTTGAATAAAGTCTCTTGGTTTTTGAATAAAGTCTTTATATTTTTGAATAAAGTCTCTTGGTTCTTGAATAAAGTCTCTTGGTTTTTGAATAAAGTCTTTATATTTTTGAATAAAGTCTCTTGGTTCTTGAATAAAGTCTCTTGGTTTTTGAATAAAGTCTTTATATTTTTGAATAAAGTCTCTTGGTTCTTGAATAAAGTCTCTTGGTTTTTGAATAAAGTCTTTATATTTTTGAATAAAGTCTTTATATTTTTGAATAAAGTCTCTTGGTTCTTGAATAAAGTCTCTTGGTTTTTGAATAAAGTCTTTATATTTTTGAATAAAGTCTCTTGGTTCTTGAATAAAGTCTCTTGGTTTTTGAATAAAGTCTTTATATTTTTGAATAAAGTCTTTATATTTTTGAATAAAGTCTCTTGGTTCTTGAATAAAGTCTCTTGGTTTTTGAATAAAGTCTTTATATTTTTGAATAAAGTCTCTTGGTTCTTGAATAAAGTCTCTTGGTTTTTGAATAAAGTCTTTATATTTTTGAATAAAGTCTTTATATTTTTGAATAAAGTCTCTTGGTTCTTGAATAAAGTCTCTTGGTTTTTGAATAAAGTCTTTATATTTTTGAATAAAGTCTCTTGGTTCTTGAATAAAGTCTCTTGGTTTTTGAATAAAGTCTTTATATTTTTGAATAAAGTCTCTTGGTTCTTGAATAAAGTCTCTTGGTTTTTGAATAAAGTCTTTATATTTTTGAATAAAGTCTCTTGGTTCTTGAATAAAGTCTCTTGGTTTTTGAATAAAGTCTTTATATTTTTGAATAAAGTCTCTTGGTTCTTGAATAAAGTCTCTTGGTTTTTGAATAAAGTCTTTATATTTTTGAATAAAGTCTCTTGGTTCTTGAATAAAGTCTCTTGGTTTTTGAATAAAGTCTTTATAATTTTGAATAAAGTCTCTTGGTTCATGAATAAAGTCTCTTGGTTTTTTAATAAAGTCTTTATATTTTTGAATAAAGTCTCTTGGTTCTTGAATAAAGTCTCTTGGTTTTTGAATAAAGTCTTTATATTTTTGAATAAAGTCTCTTGGTTCTTGAATAAAGTCTCTTGGTTTTTGAATAAAGTCTTTATATTTTTGAATAAAGTCTCTTGGTTCTTGAATAAAGTCTCTTGGTTTTTGAATAAAGTCTTTATATTTTTGAATAAAGTCTCTTGGTTCTTGAATAAAGTCTCTTGGTTTTTGAATAAAGTCTTTATATTTTTGAATAAAGTCTCTTGGTTCTTGAATAAAGTCTCTTGGTTTTTGAATAAAGTCTTTATATTTTTGAATAAAGTCTCTTGGTTCTTGAATAAAGTCTCTTGGTTTTTGAATAAAGTCTTTATATTTTTGAATAAAGTCTCTTGGTTCTTGAATAAAGTCTCTTGGTTTTTGAATAAAGTCTTTATATTTTTGAATAAAGTCTCTTGGTTCTTGAATAAAGTCTCTTGGTTTTTGAATAAAGTCTTTATATTTTTGAATAAAGTCTCTTGGTTCTTGAATAAAGTCTCTTGGTTTTTGAATAAAGTCTTTATATTTTTGAATAAAGTCTCTTGGTTCTTGAATAAAGTCTCTTGGTTTTTGAATAAAGTCTTTATATTTTTGAATAAAGTCTCTTGGTTTTTGAATAAAGTCTCTTGATTTTTGAATAACCCTGTAAATACCATCTGTTCTTCAGATGCTGCACTTCTATTTCTTGTTCTCTTTCGGTGGAGGAGAAATCCTTCACGACTGAGACAATTTTTATTTTTGTACCTTTTCTCCACGTTAAAAAACGACCCTGGTGTCTAACTCTGTCCCGTGGGGAGGCATAGTAAATAGGTACAATTATTATCGGTCGATATCATATAATGAAACTATCCAACCTTCAGCATCTTTTTGATAAGTTTTCCCTTATTTTTCATTTTATTAATTTCGCACAAATACGATTTCTATCATAATTTTTAGTTTTCAATTTCAAGCAAATTTATGAACTGCTAATGAATATAATTTTGCTACGTCTTTTTTGATGATATGAGCCATTCGTTAGACCTTCAAATAAATAATTATTCAAGAATAAGAAAAAAATGTTTACTTCATTCTTTGTCAATTTGATGTGCATCATAGTTTACTATTGCCATATCTTGAATATTGAGCTTTTTCATTAATATTTATACTTGCATTAATTTTTGCAAAATTATTTAATTGGCGAACTGAAATTCAGGTTCTCTTGAGATATATATATATATATTAATCTCTATCCTCGAGTGGCCTCTGGGCCTTGATAAGTGTAAAAACAAACAGGAATTCAACCAATTATATATATATATGTATATATATATGTGTGTATGTGAGTGTGTCTGTCTGTGTACGTGCGTATATATATATATATTTATGTACGTCATGTCATATGCTACTGGTACCATGTAACCCAGTACTACCTGCCTCATGGTCGGGTCACCGGCGACTAAACTGGTTCCTCCACCAGACTTGTTTGGTGTGCAGGGCGGCTAGTCTCCCTGAAGGATTAAAAACAAGACCTTCCAAAGGGCGAATGAACTCTTTTTCTGGGTCAACGGCCAACTAGCACCGTGTATATTTGTGCGTGTGTGTATTGGGGTAGAGAGGACTCTCGTAAGCCGTGGTGAAGGCAACCTTTCTAGGAGAAGGAAACCTCTGATTTAAAAAACCATAAAGCGGAAAACCAGTACCCAGTACCCGCATTAAGCTGGTCTGCAGTTTAATTTGTTGCTGGCTATCTTTCTCTTGCTTGTTGCCGGATCTCAACATTTTGAACCAAGAGAGAGACTTAGCTGCCGTACAAAGCTAAGACTCTGTAACATCATATTTGTATAGATACTCCCTCAGACATTTGGGCTCATAGATTTTAAATGTCTGAGGGAGTGGCACTCGTCTGACAAGACGTTGCAATCATCATATATATATATATATATATATATATATATATATATATATATATATATATATATATATATATATGAGCTGTACCCTGCCACGCGTTGCTGTGGCTCAAATTGGCGCAATGGAAAAAGTTCCAAAATGAGAAAAAGCATGTTTTTTTTATAGGTTTAATTTCCCATTTCGTATGGATACACAGTTTTTGTTTTTCTTAGTTGACGTAGAGATTTTCTGGTTTGGTGACTCTTGAACACATAACATAAATTGTCCATGTGAAAAAACAGTCAGTGTGTAGCTGTAAGCCACACAATTGTAAAGATTGTTCCCTGTGCTTTGTTGATGGTTACTGCAAATGACAATAAAATTGGAAAGTGCAATTTGCTAAAGTGTAATGATGTATCCGGTGGAATCATCGGAATGCATGGAATGAAGATATATTCATCTGTGAAAGGTCCTGTTAAGATTGTTGTTTTTATGATATTGTTTATTTTTTTTTTACTGCAAGGTATGTGCCATTGCAAAGCTTGGATTGGTTTATATTTCACAACATGATAATTAGTACACCAATTTTCAGTTGTAGTATATGCGGAGGCATCTCTGGCAAATCTAGTTGTTGGATAATTAACCACACTATCTGCTACCGCAACAGTGTCGATGGATGTGTATGTGACTACCTCACTTGGAATTTTAGGTTGAATAATAGCGTTACGTTCATGGACGTCTTTGTATTGAGCTGCAAGAGTAGTTCGTTTACTCAGTCAAGTAGAAGTCGTATAATTAATTTGAATATCTGGAAAAACCTTTTTAACCAATTCTTCATTAGATGTAATAAAATTACAGAAGTTAAAAGTCAAAGAATGTCGCCCTTAACTCAGATCAGCCAGCAGTTTTCCATGCTCAATTTTCCACAAGTGATGCAAAAATTTCTGTGCGGATCGAACAGTCTGCAACTGGATATGCATATTTTGAGTTAAGTTTAATGTCTTCACATGGTACCAAAAAGTAGAGTATTTAAGAGAAGCATTTATTTCATCTGCCGGTGTTGATTGAAGAATTACAGATAGCATTTATCTGAAATCTCTTGCAAGCAATATTACTGCATTTCCAAATGGTCTGCCATTGTCATGCAAATCTTGCAAAGATCGACCCAAGAGCCTCAAGTGATTATTTACGTACCATTGTGCATTCATCCCAAACAATAAGCATTTCTGCAATATTTTTCCCCATACTGGATGTTTTGGAGATGTTGAACATGCGATTTTTGTAAAATTGAATGTTTAATAGTAGTTTCAAAGTAGAATAAGTAGTTCTTCTACTTGATAGCAAGGTCGCAGGTATTCCACATGCAGCAAGGGCTAATTCTATGTCAGTTTATCACTGAATAACTGCCAAAATCAAATTAATTAGAAAGGTTTTACCAGTTACTCCTGGTACTATTCAAGGTAGCAGTAATTTCCAAATGACTTCTATTCTCACAATAAGTAAATTAGGTGACTAAAATAGGATTTATCGATGTTTTGACAATGCCTTAGTCACTGTAATTAATTGAAGAGACTACAATAGGATGAGGGATTAGAGATGGACAGATAGACAGGAAGATATATAGATAGAAAAGACAAAGTGAGAGGGAAATACTGAAAGAGAAGGAGATTGAGAGAGATAGAGTGAGAGCTAGAAACAGAGAGGGAGCGAGACAGAAGAAAGGAGAGAAGGGGGAGAGAGATAGATGGAGTTAGTGTGAGAAAGGGGCTCAAAGAGAGATGGAGATGTTGATATATATATATATATATACAGAGAGAGAGAGAGAGAGAGAGAGAGAGAGAGAGAGAGAGAGAGGGATGGATGGAGAGAGTTGTTAAGAGAGGAAGAGAGGGGGAGAGAAACAGAGGGTGAAGTACACTTCACCGTTTTTTCCTCGATCAGTAGAGAAATCCTTCGAGACTGAGCTAATTGTTATTTTTGTTACTATCCACAGTAATGTTTTTTTGTTTTTGTTTTTCGGGAGCTAGATTTTCCACAAATTAGAAACCGACTGGGTTATCTGTACTTTCACCTAACAATTTAATAAACAAAAAGATATTTTAAAACCTGAATTTAACGTGTAAATATTAATTTTAAAAAAATAGCACGGTAACGTAAATGCATAAGCGCCACTTCATTTCAAATATTCAATTTCCAAAGACTGAATGAATTAAACTTTAAGTGTTGTGTAATTATTTTCTCAGCGTTCGACTTTCACCGCCGGATAAAGTCGAGCGTTGCCGAGGAAATAATAACAATAATGTGAAAGAAAAAGTAAACTAAAATTTTAAATAATAAACAAAAAAAAAAAAAAACTACAAAAAAAAAAAAAAAACTACAAAAAAAACCCCAAAAAAACTACTGTATTTTTTCTTAATAATAAATGTTTGTAGAAAATAACATATTTTTTTTTGTCACAAAAATAAAGTTTTAGCATTTTTTTGCAATAAATAATAGCAACTTCGTTAATTTTTACGACTTGCCCAAGCGTATTATAAACACCTCAACCTTCTCATGTTAGAAACGGCTTTAGGAATACACCCTACCTCCCCATGTTAAGAACGGCTTTCGAGGTTTTGGGGTATATATTGCTGATCCCCGGCGAGTAGGGTTTTTTCCGTTATGTTGTTATGTCCGAATTGTTTGTTTCTTTCTTTTCTTCTGTGGATGTCATGTTCCGGAGAAATCCGAGACTCAAGCTGAGTTACGTTTGGTTCATTAAATGCATAAGTACAAATATTTTTTATTTTACTTATGCTTTATTTCTTAAATTTACAAGTTCTGTGTTACTCTTTTAACGATTGTTAAAAAAAAAAGATCTTTTATACGCACGTGTAGTCAGAATCGTTATTTTTCGTTATTTCAAAATGGTCGACCGGAAAGAAACGAAGTCGAATTATAATTTTTTTTTTAATTTGGTAATATTTTTTACTTTTTAATATTTAAAAACACAGTTAGATGATAAACAGTCACTCTTATAAAATTTCACGGAAAACGGGCGTGTAAATTTCTAGTTTATGGATTTGGGACAAACCAGACGTTTGATATATATATATATATATATATATATATATATATATATATATATATATATATACATATTTATTTAGCGAGAGAGTGAGAGAGAGAGAGAGAGAGAGAGAGAGAGAGAGAGAGAGAGAGAGAGAGAGAAGTTCCACTTTAAACATTTTAGATTTATACCCAGCTGTTAAACTATTTCCAATAGGTAGAAATGCGGTCTTCATTTTCTATCCTCTTTTTTAGAGAGCTGGCAACTTTTTACGATTTTTTATGATCTTTTTGTGATTTTTTTCTTGAATAAATCCTTTTTTTTCTTTTTTTTCAGTTTCTTTAAATTTTTTTCCATTTTTCTTTGTGGCGTCCATGGCTTCCAGGTCGCCTGAGGAAGTCTCATTGAAACAGATGGCTATTTGTAGCAACAATATGTAACTGTTTAACCTCAAATAAAAAATATTTTGCTCTTGTTATTGAGCACTATCTAACAACCTCGTTGGTTTCATTAATCCCGACTTTTGAACATGTCAAACCTGAAGTATATATATATATATATATATATATATATATATATATATATATATATATATATAAGAACAAACAGTTAAAAATCACTTTAAAAAAGAGTTAAAAACATATTTAATCTGAAAAGGAAACACTTGATAAGCGGATAGTCCTTAATCCGCGGAGTTTCGAAGAAATACTTTCCTTCTCATCAGAGTGTAGGAATTAGCAAAATGCGGGATCGGATTTTGCATACAAAAGTATTTGATGAAACAACAAGTAAGTCAAAGATATTCCTTGATAACAGAAAGTGAAGCAGAGGGAATATGGCGAAGAAAAAGGTGATTATATATATATATATATATATATATATATATATATATATATATATATATATATATATATACTAGCATTTCAGCCCGGCGTTGCCCGGGTGTTTGGAGGTGTATGTTGAGAAAAAAAAAAGAAAAAGAAAAAGCGGTCAATTTTTTTAAACTTTGACCCCTATTATGTCCCCTTAACATTTATTGTTTTGGACTCAAATCAAGTTATTAAGTTATATCCATGTCCAAGGAACCTATATCTAAAATTTCAAGTGTTTAGACCCACAATTGGCGGAGGAGTTTGGTAGAATTCTCAAAGGTCAAATCGTTTGCTCGGGTGTTTGGAGGTGTATGCTGTGCAAAAAAAGCAAAAAAAAAAAAAAATGGTTAATTTTTTAAAACTTTGACCCCTATTATGACCCCTTAAAATGTATTGTTTCGGGCTCAAATCACTTTATTAAGTTAGATCCATGTTCAAGGAACCTATATCTAAAATTTCAAGTGTCTAGACCCAAAATTGTCGGAGGAGTTTGGTAGAGTTCTTAAAGGTCAAATCGTTGAAATTTGACCCCTTAACAGCCAAATTTCTGGCTGACACCCGTCACATCGATTTTCCTAAATCTCAGTACCCGGTATTTCAAATTTCGAGTCCATAGACTAAAAATTGACAGAGTTATTGCGTAGGGAAATGTACACAGACAGACAGACACACAGACAGACAGACAGACAGACACGTTCACTTATATATATATATATATATATATATATGCAATAGCGTCCAAAACTAAGGGACAAAATTTTAAAAACCTATTATTTGTTAGAAATAACAACTGTGAAAAGCTGAAATTTTGACAACTGGTGGTCGTTATCATCCATAATGACAATTTTCTCCCTTACTTTTGGACGTTCCTATTTTGAAAATAAATAAATAATTGTTATAATTCTTTATCTATCCTTTGCAAATGATTCAAATTTTAGTATGTTATTATGGATGATAGCGACTACCAGTTGTCAAAATTTCAGCTTTTCACAGTCGTTATTTCTAGCAAATATTAGGTTTTCAAATTCTGTCCCTTAATTTTGGACCCTCCTGTATGTATATAATAGGCAGTAAATAAATCGCAAACAAGTCGTACGCACGACTTTAATCGCCCCACCCCCGGGATGCATATCTCTCTCTAAAAGGTTTCCGTGTTTGTGCAGGTGGACATTTCTCTCTGTGCGCCGACCAGATGTCCGCTTTGTTTGTGGTGTTCGCCTCGAGGCGAGCGAGCGGTTCAAGACTTCGACGTTGTATATCCGCGCCAATTTTGATCAGCTCTAATCTCTCAATATCCGTGTGTTGGAGGCAGTTGTACGATTTTCGCGTGGGGGGGGGCGGCTTATTAGTGGGCTATCGTTTTCCCTCATGACCGGAGGATTAACACGGGGTGCAGCAAAATCGATTGATTCCTGTGTAAGAATACAAAGTTAAACGAAAAAAGATAGTTTAATGCTTTATTAAATTGGAAACGTTCTTTAAAGTGAAAGAAAGAGATATAGAGAAAAGGAGAGAAGGAGGGAGGCAGAGAGAGAAAGAGAGAGAGAGAGAGAGAGGGTGAAAGAGAGAGAGAGAGAGAGAAGCAAGGAAAGACATATACAGGCTGGAACG
>NC_136526.1:4541730-4566730 GCF_053919585.1 Euprymna scolopes | reverse complement strand
GAGAGGAAGAGAAAACTGCTACAGATGTAATTAATCTGAAACAACAGATACAGAAGACAAACAGAAAACTGCTACAAATACAGTGAGTGCGTAGTAAGCAAGGCATAAGAAATGTCTAATTCAGCATTGCGCCTCCCCCCTCGTTACTTAGCCGTAAATATCTCTAAGGGACGTCAAATCCTCATGAAAATGGACAAACGATACAGTTTAGGGCCTTAACATATGTAAATTTGAGTTCTGCAAAAAAAAAAAGGATTGACTTTAGTTCCTCATTAGCGCCCTTATTTAGCCCCTAAGGTCCGCAAGGCCTTAACATAGTTCAGTTCAGCCCTAAAATAGTTCGGTTCAGCCCTAACATAGTTCAGTTCAGCCCTAACATAGTTCAGCATGATGACACCTGAATACTTCAGATCAGCACTATGTAAAACTACTAAATAGACGTACACTGGAAATTTTGGACAAATATGGTAAAATAGTCCCCCCAATTTTTTTATTAGCCCTAAAAGGGCCACTGGGACACACCTAAGAGTTATCGCGAAATATAGACATTATTATATTATATAGAAATCAATTATTTTCAACTATTAAAAAGTTTTATAAAAATCGAAGGCATCAATTTTTTTTAATAATAATAATAATAGATAGATGGACATATCGAGAGAGAGAGAGAGAGATAGAACGATATATATATATATATATATATATATATATATATATATATATATATATATATATATACTAACGGGGTGGGGGTGGGCGCCCGACTTTGCCCGGTCGTAAAATACGCTTAAATATGATATTTTAATTTGCCCAGATTTCGTATATATTCGTGATTTCAAAAGTAAAAAAAAAGTACTTAGGTGTCATCAGGTAAAATCGAAACCGAAAGCAAAACTGTAGCATTCAAAGCTGGTGACGTAACCACTGTACCAACGTGACATGCATATGAACTGATTAATAATTAAAAATTAAAACTAAACTAAGATGAATGTACAAAGTTTTAAACGATTTTTTTTTTAAAGTTCGACACATTTTCGAGCCTTAAAAACTATTTTTACCGGCTAAAGACACATACAAGAACAGTTCGTAAAAAATCCAATCATTCGGGGCACCTGCTCTGCGACTTTTAGTTTCGGAAGAGATAGAGTTTGAAAATATGGAGTCAGACAGAAGGACAGACATATAGCCTTTAATATATATCTATATAATTATAAAACTCAAATGACCTTGTAATGAGTGTTGTAACCACACATTCGGTTTACGACTTCCGGTTGCGCATGTGTACATAAACATCAACCCATAACAGCATAAACAAATAAGCACAATTCGCTACTTTTGCAGAATTTGACCTGCAGACTGAAATATTAGCGTTATTATTTAGAAATTATTATTTAACTTGGGAAGGGTGGGGATGTTTTGCAACTATTCTGTATTACAACTATACTGTTGCAATTTTCTTACAAATAAATCAACTTTGACCCGTTGGCAACCATAAGAGCATTTTACAACGGCGATTTATCCACGTTCTTCCTTTTTTTAAAATCTATTCTCCATTTTTTAATACAGCTTTTTTAAAAACATTCATACATTTTCTTCTACACTACCAACATAAATAAATAACCCCGAAAATGTTTTTTTATAAATAAATAATCAACACAATAAAACGTATTGTTTTACTGTGTACGTTTTCAGCATCCCAATTGTTTTTTTCGTTTTTAAATTATCCAAATAAACAATTGTTTATACTTTTTTTTATATCATTCATTTCCACATGTCTTAATTAGTTTTATTGACCTTATTATTAACATAAATTAAATATTTGACCCAATGGATCATGAATGTTTGTTTAAAATAAATGAAAAAAGTTATATTTTCATTTTCTATTTAAAAAGTCATTCTTAACATCGGGAGAAAGCTTTTAACTATTCTGTACTTTCAACTAACAATTTCATTTAAAAAAGATATATCAAAATTTGAATTTAACTTGAAGTATTACGGTATCTGTTTAGTGCACATTTACCACTTATAATTCAATGGCTGTAAGTTTTTTTTTCCAAAATAAACAATTATATACCGAATGACTCCTAGAAATCTACCTATATATTTTTTTCATTTTTAATATACTTATATATATATATATATATATATATATATATATATATATATATATATTCTTTCTATCGTTTTAATATAATTTCATAGAAATGTTTGTTATATCACAAAAACTATTTTCTTTATGTCAGAAGTGTCACGCTCATACATTAATTCCATAGCTAATCTAACATACTGACCCAACGGGTCACTGGTAGTCTAGTATATATATATATATATATATATATATATATATATATATATATATATATATATATATAGAGAGAGAGAGAGAGAGAGAACTTGAATGCCTACTAGACACTATCCTCGAGTGTCTAAGATCTCTCTGTATAGGGTTTATCACATAGCATTCGCTGCCCAAATAAGATCTCCTTTCTATGGTTAACTTATATTAGCTTTTACGAGGAATGGTGAATCTTCTCTAAGTAATGTTACCTCAAGTAATAGCACGATACTCCACCAGACTAAATAATTTCTTGTCCTGGAATCAATAATAATAGACCAAAACGAAAGATATACTACAACGTATAAAAATGGTTAATTGGGGAGAAGAAAATTATGTTCTCAATTTCTTTACTAACTCAGTGTTTGAGAGATAAATTTGTCCATAGAGCCCTGCGTGTGAGGCTATTCGTTTCTATATCTAAAAACATATTCAAACACACAATAGGACTTGAGACAACTTGAATGTCTACTAAACACTATCTCTGAGTGTCTAAGGTCTATCTATACAGAGGTTTGTCAGAAGAATCTGGCATGAGGATACGTTTCCCTACAAGCAAACCATTACCAAATATTAAAAATCACGTAGTATTTGTGGCCATATAAGATCTCCTCGGTATTACCATCCTACACTACCTTTTATGAAGAAATGGCGCAAGTGGTTTTACACCAAGTAACAGAATAAAGCCGGTCACTCCACCAGACTAGATAAATTCTTATCATACAATCCAGAAAGACCACAAAAGAACCACAATAAAGATATACTACAACGTATTTAATTGGAGAGAGTGAAACAATATTCCTACCTTCTTTACTAAAGCCCCAGGAAAGGGAACGCTGGCTTCTACAAGGATTGGAGCACTTTTTCCAAGTGATGTTACAATCAAATTGTCGCTGCCTGGGAAGCAGCCTCCTGATATTTTGCTCAATGGATGGGATGCTCTGCGAATGCATCTAAAACCAAACTTCTGTCTGTACATGATCAACGTTCTGATCCTCATCTGGCTTCAATTGAAATGAATGGCTCTCATCTAAAGGAGGCTCCATGTTTTGACAAGTTCCTGGGCTTGACCGTTACTCCTGATCTGAAATAGAACACGTACATCAAATCTGTTGCCAAGGATGCTGGGAAAATGGTGGGATCCTCCTATCGATCCAGTAGATATCTCACTGTCGATGCAATTCTCTACCTATATAAGAGCCAGGTACTTTCAAGGATGGAGTACTGTTGCCACATCTGGGCAGGAGCTGCTAGAAAGACCTCATCCTGCCTTGACAGAGCTCAAAATAGACTTCATAGTTTAGTGGGGGAATCCCTTTTCTTTTCCCTGCAACCTCTATCTCACAGAAGAGACGTTGCGAGCCTGTCTCTGCTTTTATCGTTATTTTCATGGCAAGTGCTCGACTGAGCTCCAATATATGGCCCCTCTCGCCAAACTTTCACAAGAAACACTCGTCTAGCTAAAACCACTATCAATAATTTCCCCAATTTATAATATGGTCGTCTTCAAGTCCAACGTAAACAAGTTCTTGATGAGCCGTTCCCCTTAAGTAATCCAATTTACCAAATTTCCACTACTAACAATTATGACATTGTCCCATTGACCACTGTACGCCTATTGACCTTTATCCTTGAGTAGCATTCGGCCTTGATAAATGGTGACTCCTTTGTGAAAAACTAAAAACCAAAAAACAAACTTTGCTCATGAATGCTCCGTAATTTAAAGAAAGAAAGTGAAGTTCTTGTCTTTTTTTTTTTACACAGTGATCACCACTTATCAAGGCCCGGAAGCCACTCAGGGATAAGGGTTATTGCAAGTACATTACGTTAGTGTAGAGATTTGATGAAGTGTTTACTTAAGGGGGCGGTTCATTAGGAATTTGTTAACATTGGACTTGAAGACATCCAAGTTGTAGTCCGGTGGCAAACAGGCAGACGGAACAGAGTTCCACAGGCGTGCAGTTCTAAGAAAGAAGCTTTGTTCATGGAATCCGCGTTTTGATTTAGGCACAGATATAGAGTGAGGGAAATTTTTCACAGTGGATTCAGCTAGACGGGTGTTTTTCGTGAAAGATTGGCGAGGGAGGACCAGAGATTGGAGTTCAGACGAGCACTTGCCATGGAAATAACGATAAAACAAGGATAGGCTCGCAACGTCATTTCTGTAGGAGAGAGGTTGCAGGGTAGAGAAAAGGGCATCCCCCACTAAGCCACGAAGTCTATTTTGTACTCTGTCAAGGCAGGATAGGCTGTTTTTAGAAGGTCCTGCCCAGATATGGCAACAGTATTCCATCCTTGGACGTACTTGGCTTTTATATAGATAGAGAATTGCATCAGTAGTGAGATATCTTCTAGAGCGGTAGAAGGATCCCACCATCTTTCCAGCGACCTTGGCAACAGACTTGATGTACGTGTTCCATTTCAGATCAGGAGTAAAGGTCCAACCCAGAAGCTTGTCAAAACACGGGGCCTCACCCAGTCTTCTTCTCTTTCTCTTTTTTCTTCTTCTTCTTCTTTCTCTCTATATAAAATAAACTCATTTTTCTTTTGTGATTTTTACCTAAAGACATTTTATGCAAATGTAATATGCACAAACTGCAGCACAATATCTGAGGTGTGTTATAGGCATATTACCTCTCCACTTCATCGCTAATCGTAGACTCCTATATTTTTTCTGTTGAGAGTTCACTGCCAAAATCGGTTAAGATCAATGGAAGTAGTAACATCTTTTCTCTCTAATAATTTCCTCCTTCCTCCGCCACCCATTTACACTGTTGCGTGATCGTTCACAAGGGACATTTACGAACGAACAGCGGTTTCGGTTTTCTGTACTTCGTAGTTGCTTAAAAAAATGGAATGAAATCTCACCGTGCCTTCCTATTGGGTGAAACGCATCACGCTTACTTTTACGTTGCTTAATTACCATTTATTTCCCAACATTTATACACTAAAAAAAAAAAAGAAAAAAAGGATTCTTTCTATTGTTTCTTTTTTTAAATAAACATATAATACATCATTTCCGTTTTATTTCGTTTTGTTCGATGTTTTTTTTCTGTTTTAGTTTTTCCGATATCTTTCGGAAGTTTAACATCGTTTTTTTTTTTTTTGTAAACTGGATTATTACATACACACACACACACACACACACACACACACACACACACACACACACACACACACACACACCTACAAACACCCGGCAAACACCAGGTACCCCTGCTAGTTGTGAATGTTTCAAAGCATGATAGAGCAACGAAATTGCCGAAATTGAAAATGGCGATCGATGGACAGTTCAGCAACTTTTAGTTTAAAATATATTTGAAGATGATACTCCACCGGACTGGATAAATTCTTGTAAAAAAGAACGTTAATGGAAGATTCGAATACTTATGTATCTCATATAGAGATCAAATGTTAGCCTTTATGTGGGAGCCCTTGACACACACACATACACACACACACACACACACACACATATATATATTTTATTTGAGGGTATACAGTTACATATGGACGTTACTTGCAGTTTCATCAAATACTTTTGTATGCAAAATCCGATCCGTATTTTGCTAATTTCTACCCTCTGATGAGAAGGAAAGTATTTCTTCGAAACTCCGCGGATTAAGGACTATCCACTTATCAAGGGTTTCCTTTTCAGATTAAATATGTTTTTAACACTTTTTTAAAGTGTTTTTTAACATGTTTTATTAACCGTTTGTTCTTATATATATATATATATATATATATATATATATATATATATATATATATATATACTTCAGGTTTGAGATGTTCAAAAGTCGGGATTAATGAAACCAATGAGGCTGTTAGATAGTGCTCAATAACAAGAGCAAAATATTTTTTTTTATTTGAGGTTAAACAGTTATATATTGTTGCTACAAATAGCCATCTGTTTCAGTAAATAAGACTCCCTCAGGCGACCCGCAACCTCTCGATGCCACAAAGAAAAATGGAAAATAATTGAAAGAAATTGAAAAGAAAAATAATAGCATTTCGTTTTCAATTTCTTTTATTTCTCATTGACTGAAACAGATGGCTATTTTAGCGACCATATGTAACTATTTATCCGCAAATAATATTTTGCTCTGTTTATTGAGCACTACCTATCAATCTCGTTGTTTTCATTAGTCCCGACTTTTTAACATCTCAAAAAGATATATATATATATATATATATATACATATATATATACACACATATATATACATACATATATATATGCATACATATATCTACATATATATATACATATACATATACATATATACATATATATACATACATATATATGCATACACACATATATATATATATATATATATATATATATATATATATATATATATATATATATATATATATATATATATACCTCATAAAAGCTTCGAGGAGGAATTTACTAATCAAGGAAAAAGCAAATTCCAAAACATCCGGCCAAAATAGAAGTGTTTTTTTTTTTTGCCGGTCTTCAAATTTTTTAGCTCCAATTTCTGAGGCTTTGTTTTTAAATTTCAATTGTAAACGTTTTTTTTTTTTTTTAGTTTTTCCATACTTTGTGGACCAGGCGCGAGCGCAGACCCCACAATTTTTATGGAACACCGTTCTTCCAGATCAAACATACCTATTCTTGTGCTTCGATACATCTTCTATCATTATATGTGATCAGTTTTTTTAAAATAGTCAACCATATAGAAGCCTATTCGTGACCACACACACACACACACACATACACACACACACACACACGCACACACACAGATATTCAGCTTTATATTTTATATATATATATATATATATATATATATATATATATACAGTTGAAAAAATTCAGGTAGATAAATAAATAAATATAAATTTAAAAAAATATATAAAAAAAATTTATTGAATTATTATTTATTTATCTGCTCAAAAATACCTTTTATTCTTTAACAATGCTTCAAGCAAACCACACCATACTTCTTATATATATATATATATATATATATATATATATATATATATATATATATATATATATATATATTTCGATTCAAATCCTACTTTCCCGATGTTGTGTCACCTCTTTTGTAATTTGTAAAACGACATCCCAAAAACGGTTGACATGCCGCAAAGCGCAGCAACGCTAGCAATAACCGACCGACTACAACAGTTGTGATAATATTTTCATGATTGATTGCTGTTGTTTATTTACCTGCAAATTATAACCTCCATTACACTGGACCTAATCTTGAACTGTCCGCATGAGCTGTTTTCCGTATTTTCGTTTTGTTTTTTAAAGTTTTGTTACTACAAATCATAAAACTTTTAGTTCCATCCTATGCAGCAACCAGCAAATAAATAGAAATGTTAAAAAATTTTTTAGCATGACTTTTGGATTATTTTACTTACATTTGTTTTCCTCTGGCGAGAAGAATTTGCATTCTTTGAAACTCTGTTCTAGCGTAGTCATAGCGTAGTATCTGTGGCAAGCAAGGCCAAGAGTGAAAACATTATTATTATTATTATTATTATTATTATTATTATTATTATTATTATTATTATTATTATTATTATTATTATTATTATTATTATTATTAATTGATTCGAGCGACGGAGGGTCGCTGGATTAAATATTATGATTAGAAAAATAAACAATTAAATTGGGAAAAATTATTGACATATAATATAATAATATCGCAAAAGGAATGTGAAAATAGAAAATAGACGTAAACATGATTTTTGGTTTGCATAAACAAATAACTAGATTGGGCTACATCAGCTGTTGGTCTGAAACACGTAATGAAACACGTGATGAGATGTAGATTTTGAGAGATTCTAGACAATCGTCAGCTGGTCATCAGAGACAATGGACGGCTCAAGAGGGGAGTTGGTCTCTCCATGACGCGTCATCTAAGGCAGCCAAGATGTAAAGACATTGAAATCATGGAAATAAATGTTCGTAAATAATTCAGGTATGTGTTGTGTTTATTTACATCTGTTAAAAAGAACTGTTTGTCTACCACTGTTTCGATACGTCCACGTCAATCGTTCCGTGTTGCATAAATGTAAAAATATATACACTAGACGATCAACTAAATGATACGATGTATATACATACACACCTTCATACGTACACGAATATACAGTAAAAGATAACCCCCACTATTCAACATGTATCGTTATGGAACATATTCATGCACACTACACAACATATATATATATATATATATATATATATATAAATGTACGTATATATATATATATATATATATATATATATATATATATATATAATAAATGTGTAAATCGAAATTCAATTAACTTTCTTGAAGTTATATATTTGGATTTTACCGTCACTGGATTATTTATCTTCCACCAGACTATTCATTCATGTGTAATAACCTTTTTCTTAACCATATTCCCTCTGCTTCACTTTTTTGTTATCAAGTAAGATCTTTGACTTACTTGTTGTTTCATCAAATACTTTTGCATGCAAAATCCGATCCCGCATTTTGCTAATTCCTACGCTCTGATGAGAAGGAGACTATTTCTTCGAAACTCCGCGGATTAAGGACTATCCACTTATCTAGTCTTTCCTTTACAGATTAAATATGTTTTTAACTCATTTCAAAGTGTTTTTTAACATGTTTTATTAACTGTTTGCTCGTATATATATATATATATATATATATATATATATATATATATATATATATATATATATATATATATAGTGTTGTTGCTTGTATATGTGTACCTTGGTCTCTTGTTTATAGCCTGAGCAGACATCTTCAATAAGCCCGAGAAAGGAAATAGCTGACAAGGTGTGTAAGCCACAAATAAACACAGACGAATATTGATCGAATCTTATAATGGCAAAAAAAACTTTTTTTGCGGAAAACGAACGAAGGCAACGCAAACTCAATTAGATTTTTTTTCATTCCAAGCAAGACCTTTTCTATTAGAATGACGTGAAGAAGAGAAGAAGACATCATATCATTGTTGGAGGGGATGAAACTGACTATGTTTTTAGCTTCGGTGCTGAGGAACCGGTATGATAAAAGACGTAGGATGCACACACACACACACACACACACACACACACACACACACACACACACACACACACACACACACACACACACATTTCTGTGGAAATATATTCTCTTATAATATATATCAATCCTTATTTAAGAAGCTCAATGTAATTACAGAGCAATATAGTGAATGAATGACAAAAGTCTATATTCCAAAGTTCATGATATTGACCATCTTACAAGTTATTCCTTTAATTCAGTTGACATTTACAATTCTTGACAGTATCTGTTTCGCAGCACAAAACCAATCACTTAATTATTAGATCAATCAGCGAATCTATTGCTATTTCTTCTGATGAGTTAAGGGCAAAATAGATTCACTGACAAAATACTATATTTCAAAGTGCATGATGTTGACCATCTGAATTAAAGGAATAGATTATAAGATGGTCAACATCATAAACTTTGGAATATAGTATTTTGTCATTTATCCACTATATATATATATATATATATATATGTTGTTTGTTTTGGTTTTAGCGATATCTTTTGAATGAATTCAATTATTTACGAAAGCGCACTTTTACCTAAATGCGAGCTGGGAATAATTTTCCCTTTAACCAATTTGGTACCCCCACATGGGGAGCGGTATACATATTATTGTGGATAATTACATTTTAAAAATAATATATATATAATTATTTTTTACTATAATAATTAAATACCTGCAGACACTAGTGTTTCATCCTTTCGGGAATCTTCAGTGCAGGGTGTCACGATTACTACCAGTCGAACGATTCGAACCCCGTATCACGAGACATCTCTGGCTCGATTAGCGGAGACCTAATCCATTCGGCTACCATTAACCGCTTGAAATAACGTTGAATTTTAAACATCTTAATTTTTTAAGTGTTCATTTACGCCAGACAGACAGTGATCTAATCGTTAAATTGACCGACTTTTAATTCAACTGAAAGTGCTCAACAATAAAAAATGTATATATATATATATATATATATATATATATATATATATATATATATATATATATATATATATATACATTTTAAAAATGCAGAGCAAATATGTGTTTTATTTTTTATTACCTTTTTATCTGTTTGGTTACATATGTTCCGGATGTTGGACCATATTTACGATCCAACAGCCTCGTCAGACCTTACAGAAATGGTTTTTAATATTTGGAAGAAGTGTTTTAGAAGAAATACCAGAAAAAGGGGGGGGTAAGAGATATTAAGGGGAGGGAGACGGGTATCAACAATATTTAAGTTTTGAAGGTTAAAATACTTTAGATTGTAGTGCGTGTGTGTGGGGGTAGCAGATTCAGGTAAGCGTGGGTGAAGATATATGGATATAGGGAGGGGGAGGTGGTGAGAGGATGGTAAAGAAAAACGAAAGTACGAGGGGGGTAAGGAGAGGAGGCGGGGAGGAGTTTCAATTTTTAGGTTTTAAAATTTTGACTGCTTTTTGCTTGTTTAGCCAGGTATATGAAGTAGATGAGAGAGAGCGAGAGAGAGAGAGAGAGAAAGAGAGAGAGAGAGAGAGAGAAAGGGTTTGTGTAGGTGTCATATGAGTTTGACAAGTAAAAGGTTCCAAAGTCGACTTGTTCATTTCAGTTGACAATGAGTTGTTTTTAGGTGGTTTATGATTAATACATACGTTAACGCACGCGCAAATGCGGATACATACATACACATACATATGTACATTTCTACACATCCATATACAGACACATACGCACATACACACACACACACACACATATATATATATATATATATATATATATATATAACAATGTATATGCAGACATATCTGCATCTATATGCATGTATGTATATGTGTATAGGAGTTGTGTGTATGTGAGTGTATGTGTTACATGATAAGGGCTGTCCCCTTTTCATGTAAGTATAAAAATAGAGAGATTTAGTTAAAATGAAAATGAAATAGAATAGACGAAATTCGAACCTCGTAATTTAGGTTTAGAAATAGATTACGAGAGAGAATTAGCAAATGGAATGTGAAAACAAACCATTGTTTAGCTTAGAGATAAAATAGTTTCAGGAAAAGGAATGCAACTATAGGATAATTTAATAAACATGTTTTTAACATATTGGAAATATAGGTTACTGGAAATATAGGTTAAAATTCCTTTTGTAAACAAAGGAAAAAGTTTTGGACACGCATTTCCAGAACACGTGAAAGAAGACACATGTTTTAACATGTGTATGACGTCATGGAAAATGGGAAGTTCTCGATATAGTTAGAAACTTTAGAGTTAAGCAGGGGGGAGTCTGAGAGAGAGAGCCTGAGGACGAGAGACGACAGTCTGGAATCCAGACATGGACAGTCGAACGTCTGGAAGCGAGACGGTCACCTTTGAAACATAGAATGTAAAACTTTGAATTCTTGACTAAGAAAACCACGACCGGTCGGAGAAGAAATAAACCCATCATGTGTTTTTATAAACGTCATCTTTGTGTTGTAATTCTACCAAAAAGGTAAAGTGAAATTGTCATTATATGTCTTATATATCCTGTGTTTTAAAATGTCTTCACATACACAATGTCTCAACACTACCTCCTCACTTCTAAGTATGAACATTTTATGTATATGAATCTCTTCATAACACGAACACAGAACGCAACACCATCTCTTAATAAGACTCTCTAAGACTCTAAGACTCACTTTTAATAAGACCTAACAATAACAACAAGAAATACGAACAATAATAATCATAATAATAATAATGAATATATATAACATATGTCTGCATGATTATAAAGGGATTGATTACCGGAAAAAATTATACATTGCATATAATTCATAATGACAGGTTAATTAGTTTAGGAGTGAAACCAATGCATAGAAATGTATAACCATACACACATAATTAAAATTATTAATGATCGGTTAATTAGTTTAGGAGTGAATTCAATACATACAAATATATAATTATACACACATAATTAAAATTGATAATGATCGGTTAATTAGTTTACGAGTGAATTCAATACATAGAAATATATAATAAAATATACATAATTATATAATCATATATACAAAATTATAATTAATAATGATCGGTTAATTAGTTTAGGAGTGATACATAGATATTCTCCTTTACCTCTCAACTTTCTTTTGCTTAAATTTGACATCTTGTTGATTTGCATGTTAGAATTTCATCGAATTAAAAAAAAAATTTCTAAAATTTTATTTGAAAACATTAAATTTTGATGTTGCCAAATGAGAATTCTAACATTTACAGACGGACATTTTTTCTTACTGATATAAATAGATGTGAACGCTAATGTTAAGTTTATAATGTATTAATGTGGAAAGGGAATTAAGACATTATAAACTTAACATTAAATGAAAACTTAACATTAAATGAAAACTTAACATTAAATGAAAATGTAATAATTTTTTTTTTTAAAATGTATTTTATTTATAAGTATTTTAAGTATTTATATATATAAGTATTTTATTTACAAGTATTTTATCTATAAGTATTTTATTATAAAAGTTAATAAGAGTTATGTGGAAAGGGAAATAACTCTTATTAACTTTTATAATAAAATACTTATAAATAAAATACTTATAAATAAAATACTTAAAAATAAAATACTTATAAATAAAATACTTATATATATAAATACTTATAAATAAAATACTTATAAATAAAATAATTATAAATAAAATACTTATAAATAAAATACTTATAAATAAAATACTTATAAATAAAATACTTATAAATAAAATACTTATAAATAAAATACTTAAAAATAAAATACTTATAAATAAAATACTTATAAATAAAATACTTAAAAATAAAATACTTATAAATAAAATAATTATAAATAAAATACTTATAAATAAAATACTTATAAATAAAATACTTAAAAATAAAATACTTATAAATAAAATACTTATATATAAAATACTTATAAATAAAATACTTAAAAATAAAATACTTATAAATAAAATACTTATGAATAAAATACTTAAAAATAAAATACTTATAAATAAAATATTTATAAATAAAATATTTATAAATAAAAAATTTATAAATAAAATACTTATAAATGAAATACTTATAAATAAAATATTCATAAATAAAAAATTTATAAATAAAATACTTATAAATGAAATACTTATAAATAAAATACTTATAAATAAAATACTTATAAATAAAATACTTATAAATAAAATACTTATAAATAAAATACTTAAAAATAAAATACTTATAAATAAAATACTTATAAATAAAATACTTATAAATAAAATACTTAAAAATAAAATACTTATAAATAAAATATTTATAAATAAAATATTTATAAATAAAAAATTTATAAATAAAAAATTTATAAATAAAATACTCATAAATAAAATACTTATAAATAAAATACTTATGAATAAAATACTTATAAATAAAATACTTAAAAATAACATACTTATAAATAAAATACTTATAAATAAAATACTTATAAATGAAAACACTTATAAATAAAATACTTATAAATAAAATACTTATAAATAAAAAAATTATAAATGAAATACTTATAAATAAAATACTTATAAATAAAATATTTAGAAATAAAATACTTATAAATAAAATACTTATAAATAAAATACTTATACATAAAATACTTATAAATGAAAACACTTATAAATAAAATACTTATAAATAAAATACTTATGAATAAAATACTTATAAATACAATACTTATAAATAAAATACTTATAAATAAAATACTTATAAATAAAATACTTATAAATGAAATACTTATAAATGAAATACTTATGAATGAAATACTTATAAATAAAATACTTATAAATACAATACTTATAAATACAATACTTATAAATAAAATACTTATAAATAAAATACTTATAAATAAAATACTTATAAATGAAATACTTATAAATAAAATACTTATAAATACAATACTTATAAATACAATACTTATAAATAAAATACTTATAAATAAAATACTTATAAATAAAATACTTATAAATGAAAACACTCATAAAGAAAATACTTATAAATAAAATACTTATGAATAAAATACTTATAAATACAATACTTATAAATAAAATACTTATAAATAAAATACTTATAAATAAAATACTTATAAATGAAATACTTATGAATAAAATACTTATAAATGAAATAATTATAAATAAAATACTTATAAATAAAATACTTATAATTAAAATACTTAAAAATAAAATACTTATAAATGAAATACTTATAAATAAAATACTTATAAATGAAAACACTTATAAATAAAATACTTATAAATAATATACTTAAAAATAAAATACTTATAAATAAAATACTTATAAATAAAATACTGAAAAATAAAATACTTATAAATAAAATACTTATAAATAAAATACTTATAAATAAAATACTTATATAAATAAATACTTATAAATAAAATAATTAAAAATAAAATACTTATAAATAAAATAGTTATAAATAAAATACTTATAAATAAAATACTTAAAAATAAAATACTTATAAATAAAATACTTAAAAATAAAATACTTAAAAATAAAATACTTATAAATAAAATACTTATAAATAAAATACTTAAAAATAAAATACTTATAAATAAAATACTTAAAAATAAAATACTTAAAAATAAAATACTTATAAATAAAATACTTAAAAATAAAATACTTATAAATAAAATACTTATAAATAAAATACTTAAAAATAAAATACTTAAAAATAAAATACTTATAAATAAAATACTTATAAATAAAATACTTATAAATAAAATAATTAAAAATATAATACTTAAAAATAAAATACTTAACAATAAAATACTTATAAATAAAATACTTAAAAATATAATACTTAAAAATAAAATACTTATAAATAAAATACTTAAAAATAAAATACTTATAAATAAAATACTTATAAATATAAATACTTATAAATAAAATACTTATAAATATAAATATTTACAAATAAAATACTTAAAAATAAAATACTTATAAATAAAATACTTATAAATATAAATACTTAAAAATAAAATACTTAAAAATAAAATACTTATAAATAAAATACTTAAAAATAAAATACCTATAAATAAAATACTTATAAATATAAATACTTAAAAATAAAATACTTAAAAATAAAATACTTATAAATAAAATACTTAAAAATAAAATACTTATAAATAAAATACTTATAAATAAAATACTTAAAAATAAAATACTTATGAATAAAATATTATAAATATAAATACTTATAAATCAAATACTTATATATATAAATATTTACAAATAAAATACTTATAAATAAAATACTTATAAATGAAATACTTATAAATAAAATATTTTAAATAAAATATTTATAAATAAAATATTTATAAATAAAATACTTATAAATATAAATACTTATAAATAAAATACTTATAAATATAAATACTTATAAATAAAATATTTATAAATAAAATACTTAAAAATAAAATACTTATAAATAAAATATTTATAAATAAAATACTTATAAATATAAATACTTATAAATAAAATACTTATAAATATAAATACTTATAAATAAAATACTTATAAATAAAATACTTATAAATAAAATATTTATAAATAAAATACTTATAAATAAAATACTTATAAATAAAATACTTATAAATAAAATATTTATAAATAAAATATTTATAAATAAAATACTTATAAATAAAATACTTATAAATAAAATACTTATAAATAAAATACTTAAAAATAAAATACTTATAAATAAAATACTTATAAATATAAATACTTATAAATAAAATACTTATAAATATAAATACTTAAAAATAAAATACTTATAAATAAAATACTTATAAATAAAATACTTATAAATGAAATACTTATAAATAAAATACTTATAAATATAAATACTTAAAAATAAAATACTTAAAAATAAAATACTTATAAATAAAATACTTAAAAATAAAATACCTATAAATAAAATACTTATAAATATAAATACTTATAAATAAAATACTTAAAAATAAAATACTTATAAATAAAATACTTATAAATAAAATACTTAAAAATAAAATACTTATAAATAAAATACTTATAAATAAAATATTTATAAATAAAATATTTATAAATAAAATATTTATAAATAAAATATTATAAATAAAATATTTATAAATAAAATACTTATAAATAAAATACTTATAAATAAAATACTTATAAATAAAATACTTATAAATAAAATATTATAAATAAAATATTTATAAATAAAATATTTATAAATAAAATACTTATAAATATAAATACTTATAAATAAAATACTTATAAATAAAATACTTATAAATAAAATATTTATAAATAAAATACTTAAAAATATAATACTTATAAATAAAATACTTATAAATAAAATATTATAAATAAAATATTTATAAATAAAATACTTATAAATAAAATACTTATAAATAAAATACTTATAAATAAAATATTTATAAATAAAATACTTATAAATAAAATACTTAAAAATAAAATACTTATAAATAAAATACTTATAAATAAAATACTTATAAATAAAATATTTATAAATAAAATATTTATAAATAAAATATTTATAAATAAAATACTTGTAAATAAAATACTTATAAATAAAATACTTATAAATAAAATACTTAAAATACTTATAAATAAATACTTAAAATACTTATAAATAAATAAATGAATTTTATTTAAAAATTTCTTTTTTAATTACGTTTTCACCCCATACAAGGCACATTGCCACTTTGGTGTAGGGGTCTACTAACAGGGGCAACAACTACTGGGGTCTATGTAGGGATTTGGGCAGCAAGATTTCGGTTCACGTTACTCTTGAACTTCTGCATGTCAGTACAGTTGGGGAAGCAGGGACCTGGAATGGAATTCCAGAGTCTAGCGGTTCTGGAGGAAGAAACTTCTGGAGTAGAAAGATCTTTTACATCTAGGAATCTCTACAGTGTGGGGGTGGGATCTTGCAGCCTGTCGGGTCTGGCGAGGGTGTTCACGTCGTGGGGGCACAAGTGCTTGCAGTTCGTCAGAGCATTCACCATTAAAATACTTGTAGAACAGGCAGAGGGATGCAACGTTTCGTCGACGGGACAGAGGCTGAAGCTTAGATGCCAATTCAGGGCCTATCAGATTTGCAACTCTCTTTTGAACCTTGTCAAGGAGCAAGAGACTAGTAGCCGATGCACCAGCCCAAATATGACAGCAATACTCCATACATGGGCGAATGGTTGCCTTATAGAGGCACAGGATACTTTCGGGTGTTAGTAGTTGTCTAGCACAGTAGAGAGAGCCCACCTTCCTTGCAGCGGCCCTGGCAATGCCCTTGATGTAATTGTTCCAACTCATGTTTCCTGTGAACGTTAGGCCAAGGAGCTTGAAAGACGTACTCTCAGATAAAGAGTCGTTGGCCATTGCTATAGGTGGAAGAGAAGGTTTCTTGTAATTATTGAATGAAACTAGTTTAGTCTTTGCGGCATTGAACGTGACCATCTATTTTCATCCATAAATAAAATAAAGTAATAAAATAAAATAAACTAATAAAATAAAATAAATACTATAAATAAATAAATAAAATACTTATAAATAAAATACTTATAAATGAATCATATGATTTTGAAAATATAATACTGTGAAAAATTAGAGAGAAATCTTTGCATTTACCCGACATTTAATTCTTTAGTTAGTGCTGGGAATGGCGTTTTTAAAAGTTTCTTTCGACTGGAACGCCATCCTAGAAACATTGCCGGAGTTTAAACGAGTCGTTAGCTTAGAGATTAACAACCGTTTACGATTGCGAGCCGTGCATTTATACAGAATGTTTCCTTCATGTTCTCTTGAAAGTCTTTCTAGATTGGTCTTAAGCCATTTAAAACCATTACATGCTTTCCTTTGTTTAAATTTGATGAAGTTTTGTTGATTTGCTGGAATGTCATAAATTCAAAAAGGAATTTTGTTTCTAGAATTTTATTGGAAGGCATTAAATTTTGATGTTTCCAAATTATTTGAGGTACAAACAAAATCTAAAAACAACATTCCCCGAAACCTTGCAGGTAGCAAATAATTATAGATATAACTACTATTCAAAAATTAGTAATTATAGATATAACTACTATTCAAAAATTAGTAATTATAGATATAACTACTATTCAAAAATTAGTAATTATAGATATAACTACTATTCAAAAATTAGTAATTATAGATATAACTACTATTCAAAAATTAGTAATTATAGATATAACTACTATTCAAAAATTAGTAATTATAGATATAACTACTATTCAAAAATTAGTAATTATAGATATAACTACTATTCAAAAATTAGTAATTATAGATATAACTACTATTCAAAAATTAGTAATTATAGATATAACTACTATTCAAAAATTAGTAATTATAGATATAACTACTATTCAAAAATTAGTAATTATAGATATAACTACTATTCAAAAATTAGTAATTATAGATATAACTACTATTCAAAAATTAGTAATTATAGATATAACTACTATTCAAAAATTAGTAATTATAGATATAACTACTATTCAAAAATTAGTAATTATAGATATAACTACTATTCAAAAATTAGTAATTATAGATATAACTACTATTCAAAAAGTACCAACATCTAAAAAAAAAAAATCTCCATCAACCTGGAAATCTAATATTTTGGCAAATTGAGTACCCCAGCGAAGAATTGAAAACATTTTAGATGGTGGTAAAAATGTTAACTCTAATATCATTGTTTACCAATGGGTTGATAATCAACAAAATCAGACACGCACACACATATACACACGCACGCACACAAACACACACATACACACACATACATACATACAAACACACACATGCACACATACACACACATGCACACATACACACACATACCCTGGTCCTGGATATGAACTTAAACTATATCCAGTGGTGAGGCCACAGCTTGCGGGCTTTGGGGAGTGTGGAGCCACCCTTTTAATTACCATTGCTCCCAGGTCCACTCTGACCAAGAGTGGTAGTACCTGTTAAGGTCCCAACTATGGGTTGAATAAAAACCGACTTAAAAAAAACAAATATACTCTATTAAAAAAATTGTTCTTCAAAATCACTGGATTCGGCATTAAATAACCCAAAAGGGTTAATATGTCGTAAAACAAAAACAACCAACCAAATAAACCCCACCCACACACATACATACATACATACATACATAACCACATATACACAGATACACACAGATACACATACACACACATACACACACATATACAAACACATACACACATACACACACATACACCCACATACACAGCTACAACGTAATATATGTTAATCTGTGTGCCGTTCGAACAAGGCAACGTAATATATGTTAATCTGTGTGCAATTCGAATAAGGCGATGTAATATACATTAATCTGTGTGCCGTTCGCATAAGGAAGCGTAATATATATTAATCTGGGGCTCGTTCGAACAAGGCAACGTAATATACGTTAATCTGTGTGCCGTTCGAATAAGACAACGTAATATACATTAATCTGCTTACCGATAAGGCAACGTAATATATAGAAATTTGTGTGCTGTTTGAATAAGGCAACGTAATATATGTTAATCTATGTGCCGTTCAAATAAGGCAACGTAATATATGTTAATGTGTGTGCGGTTCGAATAAGGCAACGTAATATATGTTAATCTGTGTGCCGTTAAAATAAGGCAACCTAATATATGTTAATCTGTGTGCCGTTCAAATAAGGCAACATAATATAGATTAATCTGTGTGCCGTTCGAATAAGAAAACGTAATATACATTAATCTGATTACCGTTCGAATAAGACAAACGTAATATATATTAATCTGTGTGCCGTTCGAATAAGACAACGTATTATATGTTAATCTGTGTGCGGTTCGACTAAGGCAACATAATATATGTTAATCTGTGTGCCGTTCGAATAAGGCAACTTAATATATATTAATCTGTGTGCCGTTCGAATAAGGCAATGTAATATATGTTAATCTGGGTGCCGTTCGACTAAGACAACGTAATATATGTTAATCTGTGTGCGGTTCGAATAAGGCAACGTAATATATGTTAATCTGTGTGCCGTTCAAATAAGGCAACGTAATATATGTTTATCAGTGTGCCGTTCGAATAAGGCAACGTAATATATGTTTATCTGTGTGCCGTTAAAATAAGACAACGTAATATATGTTAATCTGTGTGCGGTTCGAATAAGGAAACGTAATATATTTAATCTGTGTGCTGTTAGAATAAGGCAACGTAATATATGTTTATCAGTGTGCCGTTCGAATAAGGCAACGTAATATATGTTAATCTGGGTGCCGTTCGACTAAGACAACGTAATATATGTTAATATGTGTGCGGTTCGAATAAGGCAACGTAATATATGTTAATCTGTGTGCTGTTCGAATAAGGCAACGTAATATATGTTTATCAGTGTGTCGTTCGAATAAGGCAACGTAATATATGTTAATCTGGGTGCCGTTCGAATAAGAGAACGTAATATACATTAATCTGATTACCGTTCGAATGAGACAAACGTAATATATATTAATCTGTGTGCCGTTCGAATAAGACAACGTATTATATGTTAATCTGTGTGCGGTTCGACTAAGGCAACATAATATATGTTAATCCGTGTGCCGTTCGAATAAGGCAACTTAATATATATTAATCTGTGTGCTGTTAGAATAAGGCAACGTAATATATGTTAATCTGTGTGCGGTTCGAATAAGGCAACGTAATATATGTTAATCTGTGTGCCGTTCAAATAAGGCAACGTAATATATGTTTATCAGTGTGCTGTTCGAATAAGGCAACGTAATATATGTTAATCTGTGTGCCGTTAAAATAAGACAACGTAATATATGTTAATCTGTGTCCGGTTGGAATAAGGCAACGTAATATATTTAATCTGTGTGCTGTTAGAATAAGGCAACGTAATATATGTTTATCAGTGTGCCGTTCCAATAAGGCAACGTAATACATGTTAATCTGGGTGCCGTTCGACTAAGACAACGTAATATATTTAATCTGTGTGCGGTTCGAATAAGGCAACGTAATATATGTTAATCTGTGTGATGTTAGAATAAGGCAACGTAATATATGTTTATCAGTGTGTCGTTCGAATAAGGCAACGTAATATATGTTAATCTGGGTGCCGTTCGACTAAGACAACGTAATATATGTTAATCTGTGTGCGGTTCGAATAAGGCAACGTAATATATGTTAATCTGTGTGCCGTTCAAATAAGGCAACCTAATATATGTTTATCAGTGTGCCGTTCGAATAAGGCAACGTAATATATGTTAATCTGTGTGCCGTTCAAATAAGACAACGTAATATATGTTAATCTGTGTGCGGTTCGAATAAGGCAACGTAATATATTTAATCTGTGTGCTGTTAGAATAAGGCAACGCAATATATGTTTATCAGTGTGCCGTTCGAATAAGGCAACGTAATATATGTTAATCTGGGTGCCGTTCGACTAAGACAACGTAATATATCTTAATCTGTGTGCGGTTCGAATAAGGCAACGTAATATATTTAATCTGTGTGCCGTTCGCATACGGCAACGTAATATATGTTAATCTGTGTGCCGTTCGAATAAGGCAACGTAATATACATTATCTGTGTGCCGTTCGAATAAGGCAACGTAATATACATTAATATGTGTGTTGTTCAAATAATGGAACGTAATATATTTAATCTGTGTGCCGTTCAAATAAGGCAACGTAATATACATTATCTGTGTGCCGTTCGAATAAGGCAACGTAATGTCCATTAATCTGTGTGCTGTTTGAACAAAGCAACGTAATATATGTTAATCTGTGTGCCGTTCGATTAAGGTAACATAATATATGTTAATTTGGGTGCCGTTCGAATAAGGCAACATAACATATGTTAATCTGTGTGCCGTTCGAATAAGGCAACGTAATGTACATTAATCTGTGTGCCGTTTGAACAAAGCAACGTAATATATGTTAATCTGTGTGCCGTTCCAATAAGGCAACGTAATATATGTTAATCTGGGTGCCGTTCGACTAAGACAAAGTAATATATGTTAATCTGTGTGCAGTTCGAATAAGGCAACGTAATAAATGTTGATCTGTGTGCTGTTAGAATTAGGCAACGTAATATATGTTTATCAGTGTTGTTCGAATAAGGCAACGTAATATATGTTAATCTGGGTGCCGTTCGACTAAGACAGCGTAATATATGTTAATCTGTGTGCGGTTCGAATAAGGCAACGTAATATATGTTAATCTGTGTGCCGTTAAAATAAGACAACGTAATATATGTTTATCAGTGTGCCGTTCGAATAAGGCAACGTAATATATATTAATCTGGGTGCAGTTCAAATAAGCCAACGTAATATATTTAATCTTTGTGCTGTTAGAATAAGGCAACGTAATATATGTTTATCAGTGTGTCGTTCGAATAAGGCAACGTAATATATGTTAATCTGTGTGCCGTTCGACTAAGACAACGTAATATATGTTAATCTGTGTGCGGTTCGAATAAGGCAACGTAATATATTTAATCTGTGTGCCGTTCGAATAAGGCAACGTAATATACATTAATATGTGTGTTGTTCAAATAAGGGAACGTAATATATTTAATCTGTGTGCCGTTCGAATAAGGCAACGTAATATACATTATCTGTGTGCGGTTCGAATGAGGCAACGTAATGTCCATTAATCTGTGTGCTGTTTGAACAAAGCAACGTAATATATGTTAATCTGTGTGCCGTTCGAATAAGGTAACATAATATATGTTAATTTGGGTGCCGTTCGAATAAGGCAACATAACATATGTTAATCTGTGTGCCGTTCGAATAAGGCAACGTAATGTACATTAATCTGTGTGCAGTTTGAACAAAGCAACGTAATATATGTTAATCTGTGTGCGCTTCGAATAAGGTAACGTAATATATGTTAATTTGGGTGCCGTTCAAATAAGGCAACATAACATATGTTAATCTGTGTGCCGTTCAAATAAGGCAACGTAACATACTGTGTAACGTAATATATGTTAATTTGGGTGCCGTTCAAATAAGGCAACATAACATGTTAATCTGTGTGCCGTTCGAATAAGGCAACGTAATGTACATTAATCTGTGTGCCGTTTGAACAAAGCAACGTAATACATGTTAATCTGTGTGCCGTTCGAATAAGGCAACGTAATAGTTATTGATCTTTCTGACGTTCGAATAAGGCAACGTAATATATATTAATCTGTGTGTCGTTTGAATCATCTTTAGTTAACTATTACGTGTAATTATATTCATGCAGATATACTACATGATTTATACTTGCATAATATTTTCGTAAAACGTTTACAGTAAACACAAAATTGTTTCCATATATATTTATGTATACGTATATATTTTTGTTTAATCTATTAGTCCATCCATCTATCTATATATCTATAAAAGTAAACGTGTCTGAGTGTCTGTGTGTCTGTCTGTCTGTTTGTCCGTCCGTCTCTGTGTCTGTGTACATTTCCCTACGCAATGACTCTGTCAATTTTTAGTCTACAGACTCGAAATTTGATATACAGGGTATTGAGATTTGGAAAAATCTTTGTGATCGGTTTTTGGCCAGAAATTTGGCTGTTAAGCGGGCAAAGTTCAACGATTTGACCTTTGAGAACTCCACCAAACTCCTCCGCCAATTTTTTGGACTAAACACGTGAAAGTTTTGATATATGTTCCTTGTCGTAGGTCTAACTTACTAACTTGATTTGAGCCGAAAACAACAAATGTTAAAAGGCCATAATAGGGGTCAAATTTTTAAAAAATGACCTTTCTTTTTCTTTTTTTTCTTTTGCTCAGCGTACACCTCCATAGATATAGGTTCCTTATTTGAGCCCAAAATAACAAATGTTAAGGGGTCATAATAGAGGTCAAAGTTAAAAAAATTGACCGCTTTTTTTTTTTGCTTAACATACACCTCCAAAAAACACCCGGGCAACGCCGGGCGTAAATGCTAGTATATATATATATATATATATATATATATATATATATATATATATATATATATGAGATGAAGCTGTCTTTTTTTAGTTAATAGAAAACAAGTATGGTATGTGCGTGTGTTCGTGCGTGTGTAAATGTGCGTGCATGCTTATGCGTGTCTTCTGAAAACATTAATAATTGATGTGAAAAAAACCCCGTAGTACTGTGAAGTAAACAGGAAATATTTTTAGAGAAACTGAATAACACACACACACACACACACACACACACACACACACACACACACACACACACACACACACACACACACACACACACACACACACACACACACACACACACACACGCACGCACACACACAGACACACACACATACAGACACACACACATACGCACACATATATATACACACGTACATACACGCACACACATATATATATATACGAACACATACACGCACACATATATATACACACATACACATACACACACACATATATACATACACACATATAGATACACACACGCACACATATATATATATACACATACAAACACACACACTCACATATATATATACAT
>NC_136526.1:4529230-4531730 GCF_053919585.1 Euprymna scolopes | reverse complement strand
TTATCTGTGCCTAAACCTAAACATAGATTCCATGAACAAAGCCTCTTTCTTAGAACTACACGCCCGTGGAACTCTTTTCCGTTTGCCTGCTGACTACAATCTGGTTGTCTTCAAGTCCAATGTAAACAAGTTCTTGATGAACCGTGCCTCTAAGCAATCCAACTTACAAAAAATTTCACTACTTATGTTTACTACGCTATAATCACATTGACTAATGTATGCTCATTGACTGTTATCCTCGAGTAGCCTCCTGCCTTGATAAGTGGTGATTCATTTTAAAAACAATATGTATATATATATATATATATATATATATATATATATATATATATATATAGTTTCAGTTTTCATGATTCCATGTGATTTTCCTTTGTGTCTTTAAAAATAAAAAATAAAAAAATAAAGAGATTTTATCTAGAGCATGCAAGCAGCGGCCCTGTTGTATTAACAACGTCGGCGACCACGGCTCTCCAAATTTTAGAGCCATGGTAATCTCGAGGAGACAAGTAAAGACGCTAGTTCCCGTTGTTTTCCATCTTGATTCAGAGGTGCATCTCCCCCAGTGAGTCAAACGCGCCCCCAGATACCAACCTGGAAATCTTTACGACTCGGCGCGATTTATACAGCGCCTAGCCTTCCCGATTGGTCACTCATCTGGCACTGGCCAGGCTCATCATTGCTTAGCTTAATGATAGTGTAGAAATAGGGAACCACAAACCCTGTTCGTTATTAGTTGTCTCGAGCGATTTTCTTTTTGGTCTGATTCGCGTTCTCACGGCTTTGACTCCTTCATTAAGAGGTGATTATTACTTAGCACTCTAATCGTTTGCATCACACTTTTTGGAACCGCTGATAGCACGCAGTCAGTGCAACAGTTATATCATTCAAACACTACCGTGTTTGAATGATATAAGGTATGGGATGAAGTAAAAACAATAAACAGGGAGACCCACTGGAAAGTGAGAAAACTTAAAGAAACAGCTCACATGCTCGGACATAACAACATACTGAGCAAACCAAGCATAGAGCTGAATGCAATTTGGACACCTCTAATAGAGAGATAAAACCTTGAATAACAACATAGGTTTAACATTAACAACAAAAAAAAAACAACTAAGAATTGTCCTAGTGACATATGGCCGAGTGGTCCTAGACGCTGTATACAAAAGTTTACAGTTACCCAAAGGTGCTGAGTTCAATCCTGAACGAAGGCAGTGAAAAGTAACATTCAAAACAGAGAATCAGCAACGATGTCCCAGAGCCTAGCTGGAGTCCGAACACGGTACCCCCGTAATAATAATAAAGGGTTGGGTTCGAGACTCATGACAAACCGTTCGCCAGTTCGATACAGAACACCAGATGAAGGCCGGAGGACAAAACGGCCGAAACGTTATGACTATAACAACCAAGATGATGAAGTCAGTCCGACAATCTCAATAACTGAAAACACCTCATCTAAAAAGTACAGACAATTACAATTATTACAGTTTATAGATCATTTTCTTAGTTATATTTAAAAAAAAAATCAGTAAAACAAAAGTTATGATGAATTTACTGGTGTTCAAAATCCTAAAAAAAAAAAACGTAAGGAGGTGAGCGACGTTTTTATGACTGGTTTCCATAGCAACCACGTCGCTTCAGTGACTACTGTTACTACCAATTCACTGCTCTCGGGAAAAGAGAAGTAACAAGTGAAACAGAGAGAATGAAAGCATGAAATGGAGATAATTGGGGGGGGGCAGGGTTATTGAAAGCAGACGAATTCCGTACATTGTATGTTATGTTTATGGTGGCAAAGAGATAAGTCTGAAATTTAACACAGAACAAGTGAAAAATCATAGATTACAATAGAAAAATGCGAGCATGAAAAGTAATATGGTTAAGCTTAAACATGGAAAAGTAAAGGACTAGGTGTTAAAACTGGAAAAGAAAACAAGATATTCTAGTAAAAAAATAAAATAAATTTATAACTTAAAATATTGCAGCATTAAGAATTATTTAAAAATTCAATTTATAACGTTACATAATCAATTCTTAATGCTGCAATATTTGAAGTTATAAATTTATCATTTTTTTTTTACTAGAATATCTTTTTTTCCAGGTTTAACAACTAGTTCTTTACTTTTCCATGTTTAAGCTTAACCATATTACTTTTCATGCTCGTATTTTTCTATTGTAAATTATAGAGTCACGATAATCTCAGGAAAACAAGTAAAGACGGTAGTTTCCTCGTTGCTTTCTCTCTTGATTCGGGGGTGCATCTCCCCCAGTGAGTTAAACGCGCACCCAGATACCAACCTGAAAATTTCTACGACTCGGCGCGGTACATACAGCGCCTAGTATTCCTAAATGGGCACGCATTTTGAATTGGATTTGTGACATTCTAGCATGCAAAGCAACAAAATTTCATCAAATTAAAGCAAAGGAAAAGTTTTAAATGGGTTAAGAAAGACTTTCGAGTTGACACAAAAGTTATTTTTTCAGCCTAATAAAATAATAG
>NC_136526.1:4514230-4524230 GCF_053919585.1 Euprymna scolopes | reverse complement strand
TACAAACACACAAATCAATTAACTAATATTTCATCATTTTTTCGTAATTCTTGGATATGTTACTAATTTCGACAATAATTTTTCATAATTTAAGCCCTCCTAGTCTTCTTCCCCTTTACTTATATAATAACTTTAATATATTTTCTAGGCTGATTATTTTATTATAAACACACCAATCAATTAAATCACATTTCGTAATTTTTCGTAATTATTGAATATCTTTCTAATTTCGACAATAATTTTTTTATAATTTAAACCATCCTCGTCGCCCTCTCTTACTAAAAAATACTTTGATATATTTTCTGGGCTGATTATTTCATAAAAAACATAACTATCAATTAACTCACACTTCATCATTTTTCTTAATTCTTTGATATGTTACACATTTCGACAATTATTTTTAATATTTTTAACCCACATTATCAACCACCCACTACAAACAAAATAAATTTGATATATTATCTGGGATTATCATTTCATTTCAAACACACCAAATAATTAAATAACATTTCGTCATTATTCATAATTCTTGGATATGTTACTTATGTCGACAATCATTTTTCATCATTTTAACCCACATCATCGCCCCCACTTACTTAAATAATATCTTTGATATATTGCCTGGTCTGATTATTTCATTGCAAACACACTAATGCATGAAATAACAT
Source organism: Euprymna scolopes (assembly GCF_053919585.1). NCBI lineage: Eukaryota > Metazoa > Mollusca > Cephalopoda > Sepiida > Sepiolidae > Euprymna > Euprymna scolopes. Next base: position 4,523,562 of record NC_136526.1, on the reverse strand, counting down.
ATTATCATTTTTCATAATTCTTGGATATGTTACTAATTTCGACAATTATTTTTCATAATTTAAACCATCCTTATCGCCCTCTCTTACTTACATAATTACTTTGATATATTTCCTGGGCTGATTATTTTATTATTAACACACACGGTATTAACTCATATTTAATCTTTGTTCATAATCCTGGATGTTACTAATTTCGACAATAATTTTTATAATTAAAAACCCACATTATGCCTCTCCCTCCTACTTATATAATATATTTGACATATTGTCTGGGCTTATTATATAATTACACACACACAAATCAAGTAACTACCATTTCATCATTTTTCATAATTCTTGGATATGTTACTAATTTCGACAATAATTTTCATAACTTTAACCCACTATATCGCTCCCTTTACTTAAATAATAACTTCGATATATTGCCTGGGCTGATTACTTCATTACAAACAAATCAATCAATTCTGGGTATTGTCATAGTATATATGTTTCACCTATTTTATCCAATCCCGGGTGACGCCGCATATTATTCTAATATATATCGTTCACCGATCTCATTCGATCCCGAGCGACGCTGGGTATTTTGCTACTATATGTTTTCCACCTATCTCATTCAATACTGGGCGACGCTGTCTGATAGTATATATTTGCACATCTCATTCAATACCTGGACTGACTTCATGCCCGCCTACCCACTGTTGAAAATATACATTAAATAAAGTAATGTTTTAATCGTAAATTGTTTCAGCCATTTCTGGAACTGACTTTATATCCCCAACCCACTGCTAAAAATATACATGAAATAATGTAATGTCTAAATAGTAAACTGTTTCAACCATTTCCGGGACTGACTTTATATCCCAAACCCACTGCTAAAAATATACATGAAATAATGTAATGTCTAAATAGCAAACTGTTTTAGCCATTTTCGGGACTGACTTTATATCCCCTACCCACTGTTAAAAATATATATGAAATAAAGTAATGTCTAAATAGTAAACTGTTTCAGCCATTTCCGGGACCGACTTTATATCCCAAACCCACTGCTAAAAATATACATGAAATAATGTAATGTATAAATCGTAAACTTTTTCAGTTAGTTCTGGGACCGACTTCTTATCTCCCGCCCCACTGTTAAAAATATACATTAAATAAAGTAATGTCCAAGATGTAAATGGTTGCAGCCATTTCCGGAACCGACTTCATATTTCCCACCCGAATGTTAAAAATATACATTAACTAAAGTAATGTGTAATGCGTAAACGGTTTCACCCATTTTCGGGACTGATTTTATATCCCCCACCCTACTGTTAAAAATATACATGAAATAAAGTAATGTTTAAATCGTAAACGGTTTGACTAATTTCCGGGACCGACTTTATATACCGTAACCCACTGCTTAAAATATACTTGATATAAAGTAATGTTTAAATCATAAACTGTTTTAGCAGCTTTTCGAAAGTAATACATAAAAACATTAACACGGTTAGAGATTAGGTAACCATTGCTTCAACATGAATGTCTGAGTGTACTATCAGTTTCAATATTCCAGTGACTCAAATCCCCCTATTTTTTTGTCTTGGTTAATGGAGGAGAAATCCTTAATTACTGATACAATTCTTATTTTTGTTATTGACCAGAGAGCCCCTTTTGGGGAGCTGGTTTCCTCCTAAATTTTTAACCGACCTCATGTCCAATTCTGCCCATATGGGGAGGCAAGTAAACAAAAAAAAATCAGAACGGATATTTTTCAAGGCATTTTATAATTAATCAGGAGTAACACTTTCTGGGCATTTTGTAATTAAATCAGAAATAACTTTTTCCAGTTACTTTTTTAATATTAAAACTTTCTTACATTAAACATAGTATCTATTCACAATGCGTCACCACGGGACAGATTTAGACAACAGGGTCGTTTTTTTAACGTGGAGAAAAATTGTCTTAGTCGTAAAGAATTTCTCTTCCACCGAGAGAGAAAAAAATCGAAATGTAGCACCTGAAGAACAGATACTACACTTTGATCTTATTTATATATTTTATTGAATGAAAAAACATTGAAAATACAAAAAGCACAAACAATATCAAATCAATACAACAAAGTTAGGCACAAGGCCCTACAAGAAATTGGGAGGGGGAGGGTACAGGGTCTTTTTGACTATGTAACAGATGAGACTTTGAAGTCTTACTCTTGACTGGCAACATTTACCAAAATACCTCAATCACTCTGTGGATCCTAATCTAACTAATAACCCCAGCGTTCAATGTAAAATTTAACTATGTACAATTTGTATATTCATTTCTGTATGTTGTGTGTGCATTTTTTTTTTTTTTTTTTTTTTTTGTGTGTGTGTGTATATGCATGTGTGAGAAAAATAAAGTTCGATTTCATTAGAAAGAGTTCTTGAATTAATTGGCATAAAATGTTCGTGGAGTGGGAAAAAACTAATGAAAATGTTCATTTCAAAAATAAGGAAAAAACTACTAATGTGTTGTTAGTAAGACCCCCCTGTACTATTCTATGTGGCTAGATCCCCCACTGTTTTCCGGGGAACCGAAAACAAGCAGGGCATCCCTAATGGGGTTTGGGGAAGTAGCCTTAATGGAGGTGGGAGAAAATAAAGCAACGGATGGAGGGGGTAGGAAGGTGACCTCTGAGTAGGGGGATGACCGGGGGCATCAGAAAATAAAGATGAGGAGCAGAGGGGTTGGGCAGACTCAGAGGTTCTCTAATACCAAAAAATAAACCAGGAACAGGATCTCGTTTGTATCACCAGTCAAGAGTTACTTTACTGAACTTTTAATGCTAACCTAGGCGGGATGGGTTCCGTAGGACCCAGCACCGCCCATGCCATGCCTAAGGAGGGAACACGTATTGAAACTTGGCTCCTCGACGGATGCACAAACTAGTGCTGTGCACCCACCTCTTGTCAAATTCCACTCTAGGCAACCTCTTCCAATCGCATCTGATCTTTACTTTAAGCAAATGTTTAAAGTAAACGATCAGATCCCGATCAGGAACAGATGTCCCTTCGCGGACCAACTTGAGGCGCGTGATCCAAATGACCATGCGCGCTACTGCTAGGATCGCCAGGAAAACCAAACTTTCCTCCTTGGGGAACGGCGGCTCCATGTTGTACACAAAAGTTCCTACGTCGAGATCGAGCAGACACTCGGCATCGATGCGAGCTGTTACCCCCTCGACGTACTTTAATAGGGGCTGTATCCGGCTGCAACTAAAAAACGCGTGCTCGATTGTTTCGGGCTCGCGTTCGTCACAGCACGGACAGAAGCGCCTGGTATGTTCTTTATACTGGAAAAGTTCGTCGAAGAGGGGCAGCGCATTTCGGACCAGTCGCCAAGTCAGGGAGAATTCCGAGTTATTCAGAATCTCCCGTCCCGGTGCCCAACGCCATTGAGAACGGACAACCTCCATCGACCATCCCATCCGCCTACAAAGTATGACAGTCTCTATGGGGGTTGGGTGATCTGCCTTCATTTTCCGGCTCTTTCTCCTCCTCGCTCTTCTTATTTCTGTAGCGCTTTCCTCTTCTTCCGACACTGCCTCCTCCTCGGATTCTTGTAGTTTCCTTTTATTTGAGGAGGCTGGTGCTTGTGTGTCCATTTTTGTTAAATCCCCTGTCATGTCTTCGGTTTGGGCTATGATCGCTGTTGGAGTGGAAGGCTGTTTGCTGGTCTTTCCTTTTTTAGCGATCGTCACCCATCCCTGTTTGGCTTCTAGGGGGCTTGTGGTTTTAACGGGAGCGGGGGCCATGATTGTGGCTTTGGACGTCTCCGCCGTTCTGCTGGCTGTTTTTCGTTTAGGGCAGTCCTGGGCCATATGGCCCTGTTGTTGGCATTGCCAGCAGTGGGGCCTCCTCCCTTCAACTATTAAGGAGAGCGTCCAATCCCCAAACTGGATCGTGGCCGGGATGCCGAAGAAACCCACCTTATCCAACACCATCTGCACCTTGTAATCTCCGGTCATGATATTTCTTTGACTGCATATTGGCTGAGGATGGCTCCCAGCTGTCTTGCTCCCATGTAGCAGGGGACGTTTAGCACCGACACAATTGGTAAGGTAAACCGGGTGCAATTTGATGTTCTTGGATTGGTGTTAGAGAGTCTGACGGCGTCTTCTGGGGTGGGAAGCAGGACATCCCACATGGCATAGCTTTTCCGGCAGATGTAGTTCACCGGGATGTTCTGCTCCATCAATATTTTCACCATCGTCTCCTTGTTGATCCCTGTCAGGCTTCTAGTCTTAGTGTCCGAGGTGATTAGTGATAGCACTCTCTTCTCTAGACTTTCCACCTGACCGGGGAGGGGCTGGACGGTGTTCCCTTTTGTGACGTTTCTATAAGTTGAGAGAAAGAGGTCACGGTACTCCTGAGGAGTCATTTTTTCCTCCTCTCTCTGTCCCCATGCTGAAACTCCTCCATGTTGTGTATTAGAGGGTCCTGGAACCGGAGAGGCGTCGGCTGGAGCTTTCTGCTTCGTGGAAGTCGAACTGGTCGTAGAGTTGGGGGTCTGACTTTTTCCAGACAGGGTTGGCCAGTCCGCAGTTGATGAAGCGTGCTGGCTTTCCCGATCTTCCGGGTCATTCTCCGTCCTCTTTTTCTGCGGTAGGACAGCTTTCTCCTCAGATGCAGGACGTTCCGCTCTTGGGGAGGTCTTCCCGGCACTTGTAAGTTTAGTGGCGGCCGCTGCTTCAGGTTTCTCTTCCGTCTGCGTTTTGTTGTTGCCGGTCGAGATCTTGTTTGTTTCCTTGGCCGCCTCTATTTGATCGTTGCCCTCTTGGGGAGTGCTAGAGGGTGCCGGGTCCACCATGTCCTCCTCGAATAATGACTGCAAAGAGGCGATGGTTGCGTTAAACAGCTCCTCTTCAGTATTCTTGGAGGAGTTGTTCTTTTCCTTTTCCCCTTCGGTTGGTGGGGAATCCTTCTTTTGGGGAGCGGAGGAGCATTGTTCTGGTGTTGCCACCATTGATTTTGAGCTCTGGGGTGTCACTGGTCCGTGTCCCTCTTCCTTTTCTCCCACTGGCGAGCTTGAGCCCGCTCTCACAATCTGGTTGTCCTCGTGGGGAGCCGTCTGCTCCTTCTTGGTTGCAGCAGATATTTCACTGGGGGTCGCCGCGGGCTGTGGCCCTACCCCGCTACTTCCATCCAAGGTCGCCGCGGGCTGCGGCCCTACCTTGTCACCAAGATCCATTTGGCTCTCCATCTCTCCACTAACCTGGGGCCGGGATTTGGCTCCCTTTTCCGGGGATTTCGCAGGGGGAGCGATATCACGCATTTGGGGTGGTGTGCCCCGCCTGCTTGGCATCGTGATGGGGGCGTAGGCCGCTTACGCAGACCAGGCCTGGGAGGGAGGAAAAAATAAAAATAGTGCGGGGGACAATGGGATGGAGGGGGTGGCTAGGGGCGAAGAGAGAAAGAGAGTTGACCTCCCCTTGCGGGGACGTCGGGTTAGTCAGCTTGATCCCCCCTTGCGGGGGGAGAGCAGAGAAGTAAGATGCAGTGGTGGCTAGTGGGTCCGAGTGCCACGTCGCAATTAAGAGAAGAGAGAGAAAGGCATCTCTGCCCAGAGAGAAGGCAGAAACGAAGGTATTAACTCCAAAAAACCCCTTCCTTCAAACAAACCCAACAGGAAGCGACAAAGAGACCCGGTCTGCTCGATCCAACGGGAGAGCAGCGAAGGAAGACAAAGACTAGCGGGTCAGAGTGCCGCTAGTTAATTAAGAGGGAGAAGTAGACATTCCTCCCAGAGAGAGGGAGAAAAGAAGAAAACTTAAAACTAAAAACCTTAATACGAAAATCCTTAGTCTAAGCTGAAGGTCCTGACTCCCCAAAGGAGGGGGTCTGGTCCTTGCAAACGTGAAAAGATGCCTTAACCTGGCTAAAAAGCCCGGTGGCAGATCCCTTCTTGGACAATTGGAAGAGCAAAAGTTTCGCACTGAGAACAGTAGCCAAAAGGCCAAGAAAGACAATCATTTTTATTAGCTTTGCCTCAACAGCGACACCAATTTTGTTTTAGGGATGCGCGGACGAAGCGATAATAATAATAATAATAATAATAATAATAATAATAATAATAATAATAATAATAATAATAATTCTTATTTCGCTTATGAACGTCTCTCTGGAAATGGATGGGATTCATTTCCAGAGGATTTCCCTTAATCCCGGCTTCAAACCAGGAGCTTCAAAGATGAAAGGGTATTCCTAAGGATGCTGGTGGTACCTATAATTGCAGAGGTTTGAAGGCCACCTAAAACATCGGGGATTTGTAGTTTTTTCAATTGTCCTCCCAGATGACTTAATACTACTCCTAGTGTACCAACTACGACCGGGATTATTTGTGTTTTAACCCCGTGTATACGCCTTATCTCCAAGGCCAATGGAGCATAATTGCTCCATATCTCATTCTCCTTCTCTCTCACATTCCTGTCCCAGAGTACTGAGAAGTCTTGATCTGCCAGTTTTTTGAGACCTTATCAATGACGACCAAATCCGGACGATTATGCTCCAATTGCTTGGTCGTTATGACACTTTTGTCCCACCATACCTCTACCTTGCCGTCCTCACTTCTTCTCACTTCATCAGGCACCTCCTCAAACCATTTTCCAGCACACTTCACCCCAACCCTCTTACACATCTCCCAATATATCCGGAGTTCCATGCGATCGTGTCTTTTGCGGTACTCTCTCTGGGCCAGTCCACTACACCCTGCTGCAAGGTACGGAATTGATTCTGAGGTCTTACCACAAATCCGGCATTCTGCAGCAATTTCCTCTCCTAGAACCACTTTTTTGAACAATCGTGTTCCTAATGCCTGCTCTTGTGCTGCACAAAGAAAAGCTTCAGTACTCTTAGCCAGATACCCAACTCTAAGTCATTGCCATGATCTTTCATCAGCCACTTTTGCTATATCCTGGAAGAACCTTCCATGCATTTTCTTCCAAGCCAGTTCCTATGCCCTTTCTCTATCCATACGTTTCACATAATCAGCCTTGGTCTCACATACCTCCACTTCATTGGCCACAACCTTAAGCATCCACTCCCCACTTCTAACCACATGCTCTTTCAACGACATCTCCTCGGTTCTAACACAATCTTTTACATTTTCAATCCTCTCCCACCATCTTTCCTCTTTTGATACAGCCTTGCTACGCTACTTCGAATGTGAAATATACCAAACATTGCTAAAACTTTTCTTGTTTTGATATCCATGGCATGTATGCAAATCCTTGTCAGACCATTCTAAAATTCCCGCACTGTATCTCAAAACACTGACTGCCCATGCATTTACTGCTTTCATTTCCTCCATATAGTTTCGACTTTGCAATTAAGATACTCCTTCCTGACTTTTTCTTTCCTTTCTCTGTTCATGATGCCTACACCCCCAGCACTCCTAAATACTTATATCCTGTATCTTCTATTTCTTTCATGGTTTCTCCATTTGGCAGCACTATTCCATTCGAATGAACCTTTATTCCTCTTTTCATCACCAGCACCGCACATTTACTAATCCCAAACTCCATCCCAAATAATAATAATAATAATAATAATAATAATAATAATAATAATAATGATAATAATAATAATAATAATAATAATAATAATAATAATAATAATAATAATAATGATAATAATAATAATAATAATAATAATAATAATAATAATAATAATAATAATAATGATAATAATAATAATAATAATAATAATAATAATAATAATAATAATAATAATAATAATAATAATAACTAGCAGGACCTGTGGAAATTCCACAGGGGACTCATTCATATGTAATATGTTGATGTTGGCATCCTGTAGATGTTCAGTGTAAATGGAGACGCTCTGATAGTATTGTAGCTCTTTTGTTAAAACTGCAAAAATATTTTTCCAAGCTAGCAGGGACTCCCGGCCTGCTCCGGTCGTAAAGTACGCTTAAATATGATTACAGATTTTGTATATATTATTATAGAGTCGATTTTCTATCGATTATTATATATCATAAAGTTGCGATTTCCAAAGTAAAAAAATATATATCCATATGACTAGAATGTACCACCTTGAATCGAAACCGAAACCAAAACTTATTAAGAATTCTTGATAAAATTATTTATTACGAGAAATGGAAGTCCATAACAATTAAACGACAGTCACTCGGATGTAAACGTGTCACACAAAATAAATAACACGTTATCCTATTAATATATAGATCAGTGTTTTTTTTTCTTTTTCTTTACTTAACGTAAAAAAATATGTATTTTCAATTTGGAGACAAGGACGAGTGTCGCAAGTAATGAAGACATTTTTTTTGCTAGCCAAATTAATCTGGAGCAAGAAACTAGACCGAATATTCGGAACATTTTTGGTCCATCAACTTAGTTAATGATCTATCGATTTTTATATATCATAAAGTTGTGATTTCCAAAGTAAAAAATATATATATCATATGACTAGAATGTACCAGCTTGAATTGAAACCGAAACCAAAACTTATTAAGAATTCTTGATAAAATTATTTATTACAAGAAATGGAAGGACATAACAATTAAACGACAGTCACTCGAATGTAAGCGTAACACACAAAATAAATAACACATACGCTATCCGATTAATATATACATCATGATGATGATGATGATGATGCAAGAAAAATAACATTACCCGTACTGTTTCGTTGTATCACAAATCATCAGTACGGATAACTAGCACCTCTTCCAAGCCGAGGATGGAACGCAGGACCTTCGCGTTACCAGTCGGAAGTTCTACCCATAACTTCCACCACTCTATAGTGCTCAAACTGTTTAGTATTGGATAGCAGAAGTTAGATTGATAGCAGATAGATAGATTGATGGATAGGCAGATAGATGGATAAAGATAGATAGTATTGGATAGCATAGGTTAGATCGATAGACTTACAGATACATAAATGAAGAACTCCAAAGCAATACTTTGCATACATATTTCTTTCTTTCAATCAAATCGATAGCATCTATCAGCTCCACGTTCATCGATTATCTTTTACTCTAACCCGTACTCCTCTTAAACTCCGACATCGTTTAAATGCAGAAACCGACGATGAAGAGACGCCGCCAACTTAGCACAGTTTCCAATCTCATCCCATAATTGGATCGACAACGTGCACACATAATTAATAAACCGTTCGCAAATAGACGAGACAATAATGGTTGCTCCCTGACCAATTTTCCCGCCGTCGATAATCCGATCAGATGACGTGTAACGATCGTAATTATGAAGAAGAACGGTAATTAATAATAAAAAAAAGCCGATTAATACGTACTTATCTTTGCTTTGAATATTATTC
>NC_136526.1:4426730-4509230 GCF_053919585.1 Euprymna scolopes | reverse complement strand
TCCAGATCGACCCCGAATGTTTTTCCATTGTCCGAGGTTCACTCCAAAAAGGCAAAATTTCGCAAATTGGGTCATATATAATTGTTTTACAACACTTATCAAACCCTAATCCGACAGACTAACCAAGAAAGTTAGAAGCAAAATATTATCTATATATTAATACGATATATGTGTGTTATTTGTGTATCACGCTTACATCTTTTTTCTTCCGAGAGACTGTCGTTTAATTGTTATGACCTCCCATCTCTTGTTATAAATAATTTTACCAAGAGTTCTTTATCAGTTTTAGTTTCGGTTTCGATTATAGCTAAAGGAACTCAAGTTATATATATATATATATATATATATATATATACATATACATATATATATGTATATATACATATACATATATATATATATATATATATATATATATACATATACATATATATATGTATATATCTATATAAAAGCCAAGTACGTCCAAGGATGGAATACTGTTGCCATATCTGGGCAGGAGCTGCTAAAAACAGCCTATCATGCCTTGACAGAGTACAAAATAGACTTCGTGGTTTAGTGGGGGTGCCCTTTTCTCTACCCTGCAACCCCTCTCCCACAGAAGAGACGTTGCGAGCCTATCCTTGTTTTATCGTTATTTTCATGGCAGGTGCTCGTCTGAACTCCAATCCCTGGTCCATCCTCGCCAATCTTTCACGAAAAACACCCGTCTAGCTGAATCCACTGTAAAAAATTTCCCCCACTCTATATCTGTGCCTAAATCAAAACACGGATTTCATGAACAAAGCTTCTTTCTTAGAACTGCACGCCTGTGGAACTCTGTTCCGTCTGCCTGCTTCCCTCCGGACTACAACTTGGATGTCTTCAAGTCTAATGTTAACAAATTCCTAATGAACCGCCCCCTTAAGTAAACACTTCATCAAATCTCCTCACTAACGTAATGTACTTGCAATAACCCTTATCCCTGAGTGGCTTCCTGGCCTTGATAAGTGGTGATCACTGTGTAAAAAAATATATATATATATACATATAAATATATATATATATATATATATACATTTAAAGTCTCCTGTCTATTCCAATTTAACATCAATTTACTTATTTATTTGCCGACACTTATCCTCACCCTCATAGTTGTTGCTTCACCACGTTTCGGCCAACTATTCCACTGGCCTTCTTCGGGTGGTTAACCGCAAAAGAGCCCGTGGCAAAGTGAATAGAGGCATTAAATCTCGCTTAGATCAATCTGTTTTGCAGTTTTAACAAAAGGGCTACAATAATATCAGGGCATCTCCATTTATGCTGAACATCTACAGAATGCCAACATCAATATATTACAGATGAATGAGGTCACTGTGGAATTTCCACAGGTCCCGCTAGTCTATATATAAAAATACGATAGCGTGTGTGTTCTTTTGTGTGTCAGGCTTTCATTATTATTTTTTTTTTCGGAATGACTGTCGTTTAATTGTTATGACCTTTCATTTCTTGAATTGAATAATTTTACGAAATATTCTTCATAAGTTTTGGTTTCGGTTTCGATTATAGCTGATGGCACTCAAGTTATCTATATTTTTAAATAATTTTACCAAGAATTATTCATACGGATTTTTTTTATATGCATTACCACTTATCAAGACCCAGAGGCCACTCGAGGATAAGTGTTAAAGAGCGTATAGCAGTCAATTGGGCAAAATAGTAATCGTTAGTAATGGAAATTCGGTAAATTTGCTAACTTAAGTGTAACGGTTCATCAAAAACTTGTTTATGTTGGACTTGAAGGCAACCATATTGTAGTCGGCTGGAAAGCAGACAAACGGGAGACAGTTCCACAGGCGTGCAGTTCTAAGAAAGAAACTTGGTTCATGGAATCTACGCTTAGGTTTAGGCACAGATAAAGAGTGGGGGAAATTATTATATGAACGAGTCCTCTGTGGAATTTCCACAGGTCCCGCTAGTATAGGTTATGCGAATAATCAAAATAATGATGCATCTCGACAAAGTAGTATAAAGTGCAGCAGCAGCAGCAGTAGTAGTAGTAGTAGTAGTAGCAGTAGTAGTAGTAGTAGTTCTTTTGTTTGCTTTCTCCAAAATTTTGCTCCCGCCCTTCTTCGCTCATTTTAGATACCTTTTTATTATCGGCGTACATTTTTCTTTTTCAGGATTTTATGATTAAAAAAAAAAAAAAAAAAAGAAGTTCAATCTCGTCTTGTGTGTAACGGAAGGTCGAAGGATAGGGGGGGTGGGGAGGGGGAGGGGGGTTGCGTGACTTTTATTTTGTGATATTTTACTTTGTAATATTTTTGATGTCACCGGTTTGTATCGTCAACGCCCAGCGGTTAACTTCAAACAAAATTTAAAAGTCAGATGTTTTCTTCGTTTAATAGCAGAAAAAAAATACAACAAAAAACAAAAAAAACAAAAAAAAAAAAAAACAAAAACCCCAAAAAACAAACACATACACAAAAACAAACAAACAAACAAAAACAAACAAGCAATAAACAAAATGCCGTCGACTCTTACAACGTATTGTTATCTCGAAAAATATTATTTTTTCGATATATATATATATATATATATATATATATATATATATATATATATATATATATATATATATATATATGAGCCTGACGTATTCTCGCGAGAATGAAACGCGGAATATTCTGTGTAGCTTAATTGCCATATATATTTTCATAAATTACTACCTAGCTCTTCCTGTGTATTGAGCACTAATAAGTAAATACTGAAAAATTTACACATACAATTATATCTTCGTTTATTAATTTATGTGATTAAATAAAGTAATCATATATATATATATATATATATATATATATATATATATATATATATATATATATGAACAAATGATTAATAAAATATGTTAAAAGACATCTTGAAAAAGAGTTAAAAACATATTTAATTTTAAAAAAGGAAGCACAAGATAAGTGGATAGTCCTTAATCCGCGGAGTTTCGAAGAAATACTCTCCTTCTTATCAGAGGGCAGGAATTAGCAAAATGCAGGATCGGATTTTGCATATAAAAGTATTTAATGAAACTACAAGTAAGTCAAAAATCTTACTTGGTTAAAAAAGGGTGAGGTAAGGGGAACAGGAGGCAAAAGAAAAATAATAAAAAGATTTCACATGAATGGATAGTCCGGTGAAGGGTAAAAATCCAAAAATGGTAAAATCCAAAACGGTCGAATTTAAAATTTCAATCCACTGGGTAAATTCCAAATGTCAGTGCATAATTATATTTTAAAAGCAATATATATATATATATATATATATATATATATATATATATATATATATATATATATACATATATATATATATATATATATATATATATATACATATATATATATATATATTGCTTTTAAAATATAATTATGCACTGACAAGTGTTTCGTCGTCTACGACTCATCAGAGTGGCTAAATCTAGTTAGATCCGAAATCGGGACCCCACGTAAAGAAGCCTAAACCTCTACCATTGTCCCATTTTCGCGCGACTGCCGGGTATCGCGTTTTTTATGTAGATGTTATTTATTTACTTTTATTTTTTTTTTAAATTTTTTCGCGATGCTTTTTGAATTGATTTAATTATTTACACGTGAATTCAATTATTTACACGTGGATAATTATATTTTAACAACAATATATATGCCGCTCATGGTTTTCAGTAAATACGCTTAAGTAAATAAAATAATATTAAATAAAAAGAACATCAACTCATCATTAAGAAGGGGTTTCGGTTATCAAGTACGTTACACTTACACTCCGGGATCTTTCGGTTGAAAAACTAATGCTCGGACTCGAGAAATCCCGCGCGATTATCATCTTATGCTGTTGTTTAATTTGAACAGAAGAGGGCGAAATTTCATACATGACGTCAGGAAGTAACAATGTGTCCTTTTGTCAACGATGACCTTGTAGATCTGGCCGCTAGGCTAAGATAAAGGTGTAGTTTCTGTTTTGATACTATACTCAAGTTACATTTTACATAGTCTTTTGTCATGGTTACCAAATTGCTAAAAACTCGTGACACTAAGAATTATGGAGCCTTCATTAATATTTTCGATTTTGATATAAAAATGATTATGTGGAAAATCGAGAAAAAAAAAAGAAAAAAAGAATCATACAGCTAAGTATCTCCGTTGCACTTAACAATGTTTGCTTGAACAAAAAAAAAATAAAAATGCTGCCTAAATATACCAATTTCAAATATATATATATATATATATATATATATATATATATATATATATATATATATATATATACATATATATACATATATACATATATATACATATATATATATATATATATATATATATATATATATATATATATATGATTAGTTTTTTTTTTAAAGAAATTCAGCAGAGTGGTCCATTAAAAGGAAAATCCGAAAACTAAGAGCGTATTCATATTTTTTATTTTGTGTACAGAAGTTGTTAGATGAGACATGTCATTGGTACAGTCGGTTTCAAGCCCGATAATTAGAACCGTTTAAGATATCCATATATATATATATATATATATATATATATATATATATATATATATATATATATATATATATATACTGCCCAAATATACCAATTTCAAGTATATATATATATATATATATATATATATATATATATATATATATATGTATATATATACATATATATATGACGTTTCTTAATTTAGAGATGGGCATTGGTTATTTGTATTATTATCTTGAGTGTGATTTTCACAACGTTTCAGTCGATGTAACCTCCGACCTTCTTCAGGTGTATCTTGTCAAACTCGGGAATGTTTCTGTCGAACTCGGGAATTTGGATGGAATTTCAAGGGACCTTTGCATACTCTTGTTCCGTCTGCCATGACTGGTTAGAGGTCCTAAGTAATTCGCAAATGTATTTTTTTTTTCGATCGCCCACACTGAGGATTGAACCGTCGACCTTCAGGGGAACATCACTTTTACAGCTGCTTTTGCCAAGTACTCTAACTACTGCGCCACGGGTCATTATAAATAAAGAGTTCCGCTCGAAATTCCGTCCAATAAAAAATACTACTATATATATATATATATATATATATATATATATATATATATATATATATATATATATATATATATATATATATATATAGTAGTATTTTTATATATATATATATATATATATATATATATCTATATATATATATATATATATATATATATAAATACTACTATATATATATATATATATATATATATATACTATACTATACGAAAAATCTAAAGAAATCATAAAGCAAAGTATTTCCATTGCATTTAATAATGTTTGCTTGAATAAAAAAATGCTGCCTAAATATACTAATTTTGAAATATATATATATATATATATATATATATATATATATATATATATATATAAAATAAATATTTCATCCGTGATTTAATTGTTTATTCTTCTAATCATAATAACTGATCCAGCGACCATCCGTCGCTCAAATCAATTAACAAGAATACAATAACAATAATAATAATAATAATAATGTTCTGACCCTTGACCCCGCTTGGCACAGTTAACAGATACTACGCTATGATCACAGCCTAAATGGTCATAACATTACATTACTAGCACTACTACTAAATTTGATAAATCAGGTTATAATCGTTGAAGCACTCACACACTAATAATTACATGCTTCAAAAAGATATACGCATATATATATATATATATATATATATATATATATATATATATATATATATATATATATATATGGCAAGGATGCGATAGAATGGTTTCGCTTGTTTTCTTTTCCTTATAAGGGAAAAGTTTTCCATAATGTTTTATTGTAAAAGTGTTTTTTTTTATTCAATAAGTCTGAAGAAAGGCTGTTCATGTGAAAATTTTCAAACGACATAATGTTTGAATTTGTCCGAATGGTCTTGAAAGAATTTTTACTAACAATATATATATATATATATATATATATATATATATATATATATATATATATATATATATATAAGCATATATATGTATATAAATATATATTTATATGCATTGAAGCTCACATTTTCAAACATAGACTGAGATGGAGTGGACATGTGGTGAGGATGTTTGACAGTCGACTTCCCAAACAACTCCTTTATGGCGAGCTCACCAAAGGAAGACATCTGAAAATGAGATTCAAAGATTGTTTGAGGTCCACCCTAAAAAAATGTGAGATAGATGAAAGAACCTGGGAGAGTGTTGCTTTGGATCGCGGAGAGTGGAGAAGGACCTTGCGGGGAGGTGGGGGCAAATTTGAAACAGATCAAACCCAGTATGAGCGGCTGAAACGTGATATCCGGAAAAGGAGGGTGAAAGGAGCCGTGGATGAGCGGGGGCGCCAAATTGGTCTGGAGGGTGAGGTGTCCGGAAGATTATGTCGGAGCAGAGCTGGGTTGATGAGTCACCAGACTATTCATCAGCGCAATGGGTCAAAAAGCAGTCTTGTGTTGCCAGAGCTATCTGTATCAACTGCGGGCGGACGTACAAAACAGCAGGTGGTTTGAAGCGGCATTTGATTATACATAGAAGTGGCCATCAAAAACATGCTGCTAGTGGCGCACATGTCTGCACAATGTGTGCCAAAGAATGCCAGAGTTTGACAGGGCTTAAAAGCCATCTTCGTGCAGCCCATCCCTGAATGTTTTCGTGTTTCTGTATATCTTTTTTTTGTGCTATACCAAGTAATGACAATGTTTGAAAACGAATTTGCTGCCATCATACACACGCTCGCACGCACACACACACACACACACACACACACACACACACACACACACACACACACACACACACACATATAGTTTTAAAATTGCCTTTCTACACATACTTAAATCATTCGTTGACATCTATGCTGATGACACGACCATCTATGGCAACATATCAAAGGCCGTAGATGACAAAGTTCTTTCTAATTCTCTCTCCTCTGATCTTGAGCGCGTGGTACAGTGGGGGAAGAGGTGGTTGGTCACTTTTAATGCATCCAAAACAAAGCTCCTATCTTTACATCATCAACGCTCTAATCCCCATTTGGCATCAATTGAAATGGATGGCTCTTATCTTAGGGAGGCTCCATGTTTTGACAAGCTTCTGGGTTTGATCTTTACTCCTGATCTGAAATGAAACATCTACATCAGGTCTGTTGTCAAGGACGCTGGGAAAATAGTGGGATCCTTCTACCGCTCCAGAAGAAATCTCACTACTGATGCAATTCTCTATCTGTATAAAACCAAGTACGTCCAAGGATGGAGTACTGCTGCCACATCTGGGCAGGAGCTGCTAAAAACAGCCTATCCTGCTTTGACAGAGTACAAAATGCCCTTTTCTCTTCCCTGCAACCTCTCTCCAACAGAAGAGACGTTACGAGCCTGTCTTTGTTTTATCGTTATTTCCATGGCAGGTGCTCGTCTGAGCTCCAATCTCTCGTGCCCCCCTCACCAATCTTTCACGGGAAACACCCGTCTGGCTGAAACTACTGTCAATAATTTTCCCCACTCTTTATCTGTGCCTAAATAAAAACATAGATTCCATGAGCAACGCTTCTTTCTTAGAACTGCACGCCTGTGGAACTCTCTGCCGCTTGCCTGTTTCCCACCTGACTACAACTTGGATGTCTTCAAGTCCAACATAAACAAACCCCTGACAAACCACCCCCTTAAGTAAGACACTCTATCAAAACCCCCAATACTAATGATTACTACAATACTATCTCATTGATTACTGTACACGCAATAACCCTTATCCCTGAGTGGCCTTCGGGCCTTGATAAGTGGTGAACTCCATGTAAAAAAAAAATCATGTGCGAAGATCAATCATATGAAACAGATCAATAAATTGAGTTATATTTTATCTTGAACGCCAAAAACCAATTTTCCAAGATGACGTCACAGACGTTAAATTACGATAGCTAATTACATTTCGCGCAGGTAATTCTCCTCAGGTGTTTTCGCATCTTTCAATTATTAATTTAGATCCGTTATGAGATAATATGTATGTCGGCTGATCTCTCTGTCACAGTTTACGTTTGAAACAGCATTTTTTGTTAGTCTGTCTGTCATATTTAAGCTTGCATCGGCATTTTTATTTTGCGTCTATGTAGCCCTGCATGACGGGCTGTCTGTCCGTCAGATTTTCACGCGTAAAATTAAGGTAGCACCTGGTGTGTTGAGTGTTAAGACCCTACCGCCAGGTCATGTTCAGGGTGGAACGATAAAAGTTAAAGAAATAAAGCTAAAGGTAATCAGGCTGGCTTATCAAGGCCCGGAAGCCACTCAGGGATAAGGGTTATTGCAAGTACATTACGTTAGTGTGGAGATTTGATGAAGTGTTTACTTAAGGGGGCGGTTCATTAGGAATTTGTTAACGTTGGACTTGAACACATCCAAGTTGTAGTTAGGTGGGAAGAAGGCAGACGGAACAGAGTTCCACAGGCGTGCAGTTCTAAGAAAGAAGCTTTGTTCATGGAATCCACGTTTTGATTTAGGCACAGATATAGAGTGGGGGGAAATTTTTCACAGTGGATTCAGCTAGACGGGTGTTTTTCGTGAAAGATTGGCGAAGGGGGACCAGAGATTGGAGTTCAGACGAGCACCTGCCATGGAAATAACGATAAAACAAGGATGGGCTCGCAACGTCTCTTCTGTGGGAGAGAGGTTGCAGGGTAGAGAAAAGGGCATCCCCCACTAAGCCACGAAGTCTATTTTGTACTCTGTCAAGGCAGGATAGGCTGTTTTTTTGCAGCTCCTGTCCAGATATGGCAACAGTACTCAATCCTTGGACGTACTTGGCTTTTGCTTATGTTGTAGGAGGTTACGTTGGTGATGTTCTCGACGCATGACTAAACGAAATAGTCTAGCGCGTTCAAGTCGAGGAAGAAGAAGGGGCAGTGAGAGCACTCCTTCTGAAGCCAAGCCTAAGCCTAAGCCTCTTTCGACTTGTGGTCCAGTGCAGCGGCCACCTGATTCCACCAGGGGATCACTACACTCTTGCGCGAGCCTTTTCTAGCCCCACACAAAAACATGAGTCCGCATTTCAAGCCATATTACGTGTCATATACATACGCGCACACAAACATATGCGCCCACGTCCACACACGTACATATATTCACGTTCGCGTACATACACTCACTTTCACGTGTATATACACACACACGCTAACGTACACACATGTACTCACATACATGCATGCATGGACAACGTCACTTCCCCTTTCAAAGGAAATCCACACATGCGCAAAAGACCACCGGAAACAATTATAAAAGCAAGAGACAAGCTGTTTCCAGCTTTTTTCGACTTAGCTCTCGAGCTGAGCGGTTGTCGGACCATTCGCCTCCCTTTTGGGAGGCGCACGCTCACGCGCGTCACGTCCCCTGCGACTATGTATGAGGCACGAGCTAACAGACAGTATGTAGACTTTATATGCTTTCTCTCTCAGATTGACTTTTTCTCATTCTCTCTCTCTCTCTCTCTCTCTCTCTCTACTACATCAGACTTTCCTCCTCACCAACTAACAGCGAGAGACTCACACCAAACTGGATTGACTTTCTCTATTTCTCTCTCTATGACAATAAACTTTCCTTCTCACCAGTAAACAGCGAGAGACGAACGTAGACATGAACACGTGTTGTACCTTTTTCTTTCACTTGTTTCTTCACAAAATAAATCCTAGTTCGTTTAATTCAAGTAAAGCGTTGTTCATTCCTTCCTCAAAACAATTCATTTTTCCTTTCCAAATTCAAATTATTTCTCCTATTTTGAACGACACTCTTCAGTACATCCAGATACACTTTAGTGTTGACTTTCAAGCCGAAGATGTGAAGTGGCATGATGTGGCCGTTATTTGAAACCCCATCAAAGACCAAAACCACCCTAAGTACATCGTGGCAATCTAACGATGCGTTTTGAGGGTGCTGGCAATGGTCCTGTGGCCATAACGTGGATCTGTAGAGAGCATACGTTGTACAGCAGCGCATCTCCGATCTCGCTCGTTGAACACTGTAGAGTCCTACCGCTAGTCTTCAAAAAAAAAAAAAGAAAACCGGTTTTTGTCAAAAGGAAATGGAATCATGTCGTCTTTTCGAGTGCGACAATTTTATCGTTCCACTATGTAGTAGTCAATGTTGACGATATCTTTTTATTTTCTTAAATATGTATTTATGGTATCGTTTTATTAAATTGTTAGGTAGAGAATAGTTAAAATAAAAGCCCGGTATTTATTCTACTTCAGTTTCTTGAATATAAATATAACTGTTAATGCTTATTTTTAATATAAGTAAAACTAAAATAACACAAGTGAAGCATGCATGGTCCCCCGTGAACGAGTCATGAAAAAAAATTAAGTTCAACATTTGTCCCCCCCCCTATTTAGCCCCCAATGTCCTCAGGGGGCGTCAAATCCTAAACATATGTAAATTTAAGTTCTGCACCGTGACAAGAAAAAAAAAAAAAAAGAAAAAAAAATGACTAAATCCATCATTTTCCCCCACCCACCCCCATTTTGCCCCAAAAGTTCTTAACATATTTAAATTTGAGTTCAGCACCATGCAAAACTGCTAGATAGACATACACAGAAAATTTTGAACAAATATGGTAAAATAGTCCCAACAATGAAATGTTTTTATTAGCCTTAAAAGGGCCCCAACCCAACAGTTATCGCGAAATATAGACAAACACCCAACACCCAACAGTTATCGCGAAATATAGACAAACAAAATCTCTATATATAAAAGCGAAAATGTATGTATGTATGTATGTATGTATGTATGGTTTGGTTCATGTTTTAATTTTTAGCCTCGCAGCAAACATGTCGTCATATGGCAGGCATTTAACGTCAAAGGAAAAAGAAAATCGTAGGTTAAAAGTTTTGGATTCGATGTCGGTGGTGATTTTAAATCATTACTATATACTGGGTCCAATAAAATCTATATATATGAAAGCGAAAATGTATATATGTATGTATGTATGTACGTACGTACGTATGTATGTATGTATGTATGTATGTATGTATGTATGTTTGTGTGTATGTTTGGATGTCTGCTAAAAACTTTCGACAGACGCGACGAAAATTCACAAACTCGGTATCACATCGAAGCTCCTTCTTTTGCTCGAAAAATATCGAAAAATTGGTCAAAAACGTTAACTTTTTCACCCCGAAATCGACAATTTTCGACGGGGGGGGGGTCAACAAAAACGGTCCTCTCGTAACAATGATCGATTCTACGCATGCGTCAGATGACGTCGTGACCTGATTTACTTTAAATAGTTGAAAAACCGAACAGATTTCATTACGTCGCGTTAGCTCAGTTGGTTAAGACCTTTGTTCATTATCTAAACACTTCGGGTTCGAATCGTGGTGTGAGATGTTTTTTTTTTCGATTTTTTAAATTTAAATATTGAACCAGTGTTTTGTTTCTCTGCTTTTAAAAAAATTTTTTTTTTTTACTTCGCTTATTATTAGCAACACCCCAAAACACCCGGGTACTCACCGATTTTTAAAATTTTAATATCGAAAAAGGCTTATTGAAGCCATTTTTCACGTGTTCGTTTTTCTGTTTTCATCGTTCGTTTGCTTTACGTTAGTTTTTTTGTTTTTTTTCACGCTTAAGTGTTAACGTTGTTTTCTTTTTTTACTCCACTTATAACAAACAAACCTACGTCGTCGTCGCCGTCATCGTCGTCGTAATGCTCGACGACTTCCGGTCGCGCACCTGTCAATTTCGTTCTTAAATAAATTCAAACATCTTTCACTAACTCATTCTGGCTGGCCGATTTTATTTTCAAACTTCGCCTCAGGGCTTCGGCTTCGATCCTACCCCCCTTCCCCGAGTTCTTTTTTATTTAACACCACATACACCTACAAATATCCGGGCAACGCTGGGTACCCCCCGCTAGTTATATAGAAATCAGTTAGTTACAACTTTTCAGAAAGTTTCATAAAAATCCAAGGCATCAATTTTTTTTTAAATAAGCACAAAGGTGCCAATTTTAGTCATTTTAACACGAAAGGCGCCCCTAGGGAGGTAACGAGAGTTTTCTCGGAAAATCAGTTATGTTACTTTTTTTTACTCATATCATGTTTAATGTTTGTGCAAAATTTAAAAAAATTCCAAGGGGTAGTTATTAAGGAAAGTGCGGACAGACGAACGGACGAACGGATGAACGGACAAGGGTGAATTTACAGGTCTATCCTCCTTTTGTCGGGGGACAAATAAATACACAAATAAACAAACAAATAATAATGGTTTCGCATTTGCTGTTACTTTCAACTAATTTTTTATTATATCGTCACGGTAGCAAAAAGTATATATATGTTTGATTGCGAGGCGTGAATTTGTTTGTATTATATAGCTGGGGGAAATATGGAAGAAGTTTCATACTATTTCTCTGGAAGTCCATTGTCTTCAACTGCTGGGTGGTGTGTCAGTATGCATTGTACGAACACAATACACTAATGAGACATTTACACTTTTTTTTCTAGTGTTAGTAAGAAGAGTTCTTGCAGTGAATATCTCAAGAAGGAACCAACGATTGGAGCAGAGGCGAGTACCTTCACGACTCTTCAGTGCGGTTAGCAAACTCTTAAACCAGATTGAAACTCGACAAGGCCCAATGAGGTACAATTATTGTCAGCTGAGTGATGAGTAATATTATGGGAGTGCTGCATTTGATTAGTTATGAGACGGTTTATGATAAGAATTTGTTGGCATAAGATTAAGAGACATAATCAACAAGGAAGCATTCATGCACTAATGTGTTCCACAAATCCTTGTAAAGGAATTGCCCCTGAGGCTAGGCACATAGGGGAAGAAATACAGTCATTTTTTTCAGAAGAGTTCTTGCGGTGAATGTCTTAAGGAGGAACCAAAGATTGGGGCACAGGCGAGCAGCTTCCAACGCTGTATCACGACACTTAAACCTAATTGAAACCCTACTTTTTTACAACAGTCAAGGGTCTTTATGCTATCAGTGTTAGAGAATAGATAGATAGATAGATAGAGAGAGAGAGAGAGAGAGAGAGAGAGAGAGAGAGGGGGGGGAGAGTGTGAATTATAGTGTAGACACGTTGACCGGAAGTCAAGATCAGCTGATTGGATTGCGTGTGAGTCATGTGATCAGGTTAGCTGAATCGAGGAGATTTGGTTGGGACTTGGAAGAGAACGGACGGCTTTGCTGTTGTCTCCTCCCCTTCGTTGGTGGGGGGGGGACGAACGCTGACGCGGTAGAGATAAAACCTTGAAAAAGAAACAACACAGGCCAAATTCACTTTCCAATCTTCTGCGATCAAACTGGAAGGTGAATAAAAAAAACTATAGAACCAATTTCTTGCCTTGGAGTGAAATAAATCTTCGTCCCCAAAAACAGGTATCAAGTCTCCCTCCCAGACGAGAATTTCCAGATGGACCAATAAGCACAGGTATGTGAAAATGCATGTCACACACACAATGACATTAACTCTGGTAAGATAATTAAACACTCAATCCTTTATAAATAGTCAATCCAATCAGCTGATCTTGACTTCCGGTCAATGTATCTACACTATAATTCACACTCTCCCTCTCTCTCCCTCTCTCTCTCTCTCTCTATCCATTCTCTAACATCAGCACAAGCTTATTTCAACGCGTGAAATGTAGATACTTATGATAAGCAATTTTAAACAGACGAAAGTGCTCGTCTTTATCAAAGAAGTGTGCATTATTGCTAATGGCTACCGGTGATCTTATCATAATCTATAGACGTACTGTCTCGCTGTATCACAGCTTTTCAATGTAGCTAGACAACGAATGCTAAAAGCTGATACTAAAACTCGTCTATTTTTCCAGCAGTCGGATGTCTCAACCATTACGCTATCAGCCCAAGCTTAGTTTAGTAAGAGGAATATAAATATTATATAATCACAGTACAAAAAAGTACATATGTTGGATAGCAGGTTATCAAAAGTATTTATATTACATAGCTGATGCGGGGGCGGGTGAATATAAAAGAAGTTTCATACCTTTTTCCGTGCAATGTACGTCATACAAATTACATTATAAATCAACTAGCAGGGGTACCCGGCGTTGCTCGGATGTTTCGAGGTGTGTGCGGTTTTGAGTAAATCAAAACAAAAGAATAAAAAAAAATCGTTGCCCGGGTGTTTGTTTGCGGGGTGGGGATTGTTTAAAAAAAAAAAGTGATGTTAGGTAAGTAGGAAGGATCAAACCCGGAGTATTGGGGCAAAGTTGGAAAATTAAGTGTGAAAAAAAAAATGCAATGTTAACAACTCGGCCACCAAGAAAATCCATTTTAGGTGTTTATGAAAAAAAAAAGACTACGGTAGGTCAGCGCGAATGTGAAAATATAATGTGAATTGTCCGGCATGCTAACCACTATGCCACGGAGCACTGCAACTGAGTTTAGTGATTTTAAGTAACTTAACATGAAAGAAGTGAACGGTTGTATTAAATTAAATTTTAATAGAAAAAGGTACACATTCTATAATGAAAAAGATTAGAAACTTCCCATAAGAATTTCCTATCAGAGTTTTAAAACATTGACCTGACAGGAATATGGGTGGAGTGTTGACAATACTTATGAGACTGCCATGCTGATAATTCACAGCAGAAAATAACTATAAATAATAATAGAAGGGAGAATTGGCTTTCCTATTTGTATAAAGCTCTTGGATACACAATGTTTGATGTTCTACCCTCTGGTGCTAATATATATAGATTGTGTGGGGAACCTACCCGTGAACATCCTACATAAAACTGTCCGTGACTAAAGCAAGAAGAAGGTAAGTTCAGACCAACCACTGCCAAGGTTTGTCCTTGCGACTTATTTATTGTCATGGCAAAACATAATTTTATTGGGAACTGAAGCCTTTTAAATGGAATTGTTGAATCTGATGGAATAATTGGTATTCTAGGAAGAAATGTCAATTCGCCTGTAGCTACACCAGTCAATATGACTGCTTCTATCACATGAGGTTGCATTCGTGTTACACATAATCTTGTTCCATTGCATAGTCGTGGAGCATCCAGGTTTCTGAGTAACACAATTGGACATCCAGATTTCAGTTTTAATTTGTGTGGTGGCATACCAGGTAATTGCAAGGAATTTAAAAATTCTGTAGGGTACTGTACAGCATGGTCATTATCTACAGTAGAATCTAGAGAAGTGTAAATTTGTTCCTCACCTGGAATTTCATCAAGCAGTTGGTCATTGATGATGTGTACCATATCATTTTTTGTAGCTAAAATTGCTCTTTCTGTTAGCCATTGAGGATTAGTATAATTTGCAGCTATATTTGGGTAAACTTTGTTACAAAGTTCTGCGAGTGAGGAAACAATTGATCCAATACTTGAAGTGATTACAATTTTACCATGTTTGTCTGTTGGAATTTTGCCATCTCCAATTTGTAGAAGTATGGAAGCAAATTTATCAGCCAATGGGTCACTATTAAGATGGACACGCATGTTTGTAGATAAGGTTACAGTCTTGATGTACTTCCACAAATATGACAATTTAATGCAAGCATCGAGCTCATCAGCAGGACTTCCACGTGGAACAATAGGAAGCGTTTGTCGGAAGTCACCAGATAATAAAAGTGTGATGCCACCCATGACAACATCACGTGACTTGAGATCACGCAATGTTTTAATATATGAGGGGAGTAAAGTTTATGTAAATGCAAACATCGGACTGTATTTTGCAAACGAAATAAACCGGTAATGATGTATATTTATTTGTTATTTATTGCGGACAAAAATGGAAATAAGCATAGTTCTTGTAGTGGCCAGTTTTGGGAAAGTTATAATCGCCCCCCCCCCGGCAAACAGAAGGACCCAAATATGTAAACTGTGCAAAACTGGGCGGGCAAAAATGAGGGACTTAGTTGTGCAAGCCGATTTATCCTAAATTTTTTGTAGGTTTCCTATGAGTTTTCTATTGTATTCGAAAGAGTAAGGAGTAAACTTAATGTGCCAAAGGGGAAAAAAGTATTTGTACAGGTGAAAAATAAAGTTTTCTGTGTCTATTTCCGAGTTAATTAGTAAAGTCAAGTGCTAAGACATTGTAAAAAAAAAACACCTTGTTAGTACAAAACATGAATTAAATAGAGCCAAACCGAATGATATTGGCGTTCGCAAAAAACAACAAAGTAAAATTTCGTACCTGACGCAATGGAAAATGTGTGTTAAAATCATTGGTAGATGTTCCCCCCCCCAAAAAAAAGGAAGTAAATAATGAACGAAATAAAAAGTGGAGAAAGAGAGGTTCTACTGCCAACCGGAAAGAATAAAAATGCAACAATATTGAATAACCGCAAGAATCGTAGGCTGAAAAATGTAAGTATGTGTAAAAATTAATAGTGTTTATTTATGTCGTTTGGTAGAATATAGTAATTATATAATTTTTTTTTCCTAAGTAATTGTGTATTTGTTTTGGTTTATTGGTTGTTGTTGTTTTATTATTTTGGTATATTTTATTTTGTGTAAGCGATCCGTTGCAGACGATGTGTTTTTGAATTAAATCTGTTTGTCTTCGTAGTGGTCGTCTAAGTGGTCGTCGTCGTCGTAGTCGGTTTCTTCCCATTCGAATGTCGTCTGCTGACATATCAATGGTTTAATGAAACTTCCACCAAGGGGAAAAAAAGTAATAAATTGCAAAAAAATAATAAAAAAATAAATAACCACTGATGTAATAAGTCACCCGTCCCCTGAGTATGAATTCCGAAATTAGTGGAAAGATAGCATAATATACAAGTAAAAAATAAAAAAGAAGTCGTATTATCGTCTGACAGCGATCGCCCGATCCATGGCTAACGTGTAGTAACGTAAACCGGCCCCCAAGAAAAAGAACACAAGTAAGAGTCGTAGAGTGATAGAGTTTAAGTAAAACCTGGAATATCAGGTTGTGTCTTTCGTTTCGTTTTAACAATGGAAAGTGCAGAAAAAGAAAAAAAAAAGAAAGAAGTAAAGACCGAAAGGAAAGATTATAAAGGAAGTTTGTTAAGAATTAGCTTTACAAAAGTGAAATATCGTGTAGACTGAAAGTAGTCCCCCCAACGCGAGTGTAAAGTTAATGTAAGTCGAGTAAGATAACGTATAGCGTTTAGTTTGTGTTTATGTTTATGTTTATGGAAAGAAAGAGAAACATAGGGAAGTACCCCCACCTCCATCACCCAAAAAGCGAAAAAGACAACGAAAGGTAAGAAAGAAAGAAAGAAAGAAAGAAAAAAAGAAGGAAAGGAAAGAGCAAAACGAAAGTTGTGTTTGTGTAAGTAAGCTTGGTGCGTTTCACGTAAATGTCAATTCAGGTTTTCATGAAACTCTAACCACGCGGGTAATAACGAAATCGAAGTAATGTAATTGTGAATTCAATTCCAGGTAACGGATTGTGTTCTGTTTTAATCTAATTTTAATAAAATAAATGCTTTATAATTTGTGTTTATGTTTTATGCTAACCAATGGGAAAGTAAGCGTGGTTCGTTTCAGCGTAAGTCAAGTCCAGTTTTTAGATAAATTCTAACCGGTGTTCGATTTTAAATGTCTCCTGTGAACGGCCAGGAACGGTGTAAGTGAGTGGCGGTGGAAGGATGAATTTTGTAGAGAGAGAGTTTACTTTACTACTTCCATTAAATATAACCGATTTTTACAGTGGACTCTCACCAGACAGAATATAGGAAACTCCGATCAGCGAGATACTGGATATGTAATAAGCCTATAACATGCGGCAGATGTCCTGATTCAGTTTGTGAACGATACGGCTGCACCAAATGTAAGCAGGTGCAGTCCTATAAACGTCAAAGTCGGAGGGGAAAAATGAGTTCATTTTATTTATATAGAGATAAAACATACCTAAATTATTTCTTTACATGCTAATTCTGAACCACAGGACAACAATTAATATTTTATACATATAAATTTATTTCAGATTTGTCCCATGGTTCCCCAGGAGTCTGCTCTACGTGTCTACATACTTGTCTTCATCTAGCCTCGCTTCCAGGCTTTTGGAGCTTGTACCAATGCACGTCTGTCCGGTTTACCGACAGCTTCTCGACTCTCAACTCTAATCTATTGACCTGTCAGTTCCGGTACGTCATCCGTAAAAGGACATGTTTCATTCGTGAGTTTCGGTTGACATAAGTGATCAAACGACACGTCTCATTAACGCGTGACCTATGGCCATGTAGGCCAAATGCATAAGGTCAATCTACCATATTTTTTAAATATTTTTACACAACTGGCTAACAAGTAGATGGTCTCCAACAAAAAAAGAAAACCTGTTTTCATCAAACGGAAATGGAATCATGTTGTTTTTTCGAAGGTGACAATTTTAGCGATGGATTTCGTACATTATATATTCACGGTACTAAAAAGTGTATATGTTTGATAGCGGGTTATCAAAAGTGTTATTATTACATAGCTGGAGGGAATATGGAAGTTTCATACCTTTTTGTCCAGAAGTCCTTTGTCTTCAACTGTTGGGTGCTGTGAAATGTACATGATATGAACACAATAGGTCCATGAAACATACCTAAATTATTTTTTTACATGCGTGATTCTGCGGAATTACAGGACAATAATTTATATTTTATGCATATAAATTTTTTTCAGAATTGTCTCAGGGTTTCCCTGAGTCTGCCTCACGTGTCTACATACTTGTTTTCATCTAGCCTCGCTTCCAGGCTTTCGGAGCTCGTACCAATGCACGTCTGCACGGTTTGCCAACAACTCCTCGACTCAACTCTAATCTATTGACCTGTCAGTTCCGGTACGTCATCTGTAAAAGGACACGTTCCATTCGTGAGTTCCAGTGACATAAGTGATCCAACGACTCGTCTCATTAACGTTTATGGTCAATCTACCATATTTTTTTATATTTAGTTATTTATTTATTTTTTTATTACATTTTCACCCCAAACAAGGCACATTGTCACTTTGGTGTAGGGGGCTACTATCAGGGGTACTATGTAGGGCAGCAAGATGTCGGTTCACGTTGCACTTGAACTTCTGTATGTCAGTACAGTTGGGGAAACTGGGACCTGGAATGGAATTCCAAAGTCTAGCGGTTCTGGGGAAGAAACTACTGGAGTAGAAGGCTCTCTTACATCTAGGGATCTCTACTGTGTAGGGGTGGGATTTAGCTGCTTGTCGGGTTTGTAGTAGCTTTCTAGCACGGTAGAGACAGCCTACCTTCTTCGCGGCGGTCCTGCTAAGCTAATTTTTGTAAACATTTTAGCTAAAATTATTTTTACGTTCCAGTGACCAATTTTATTTTCTTAAACAATAATTCTTAATATTAACTATTTTTTTTTTTTAGTAAGATCACTGGTTGTTGTCCGTCTATATCTAGCAATACAAATTTACTCGTCCATACGTCCAGTGTCACAAAAAACATCATCATCGTAAACATTAATTAATGAAAAAACGAATTATCTCCCTTTATAGTCGCTCTTTTGAGCCCAACTATTATTAAAAGTGAAACATGTTAGTTTATTTTAAAATAAAAAAAGCAATAAAAATAATTATTATAAAAGATTTTTTTAAAGTTAAAGTCATTTAAGTAACACAATTCGATTGCCTATTTATAGTGAACACTTTTACTTTATTTTAAAGTTAAAAAAATTAATTAGATCTCCAAAAAAATCGAAAATGCAAGGAAGTCGACAACAAATTGCTCATCAAGTATTAACGCCGCAAACAATCCATGACGTAAAATTAAATTTGTTTGTCATAAAAAAATTATTATTATATACACCCCAACAACCTCACCATGTTACGAACGGCCTTTGGAATAAAAAAGCCATAACCTCGAAAGCCGTTCTTAACATGAGGACGTTGGGTGGTGTTTATTCCGAAAGCCGTTCTTAACATGGGGTGGTTTAGGGTGTTTATACTACGCTGGTGCAGGTCGTAAAAAAATACAAAAAAAAACCCTAACCCCAACTGTTTACTATTGTCAGTTTAAATATCGTTTCATTAATATTTCTAATTATTTTTATTTGTTTGTAAGAAAAGGGAGGTAAATGATACCTTACGCCAACAGCAGAATACCGGAATAGAGGTAAAAAAAAAGAAGTTTTCTACTATTGTCAATTTCAATATCGTTTCATTAATTTCATTTCTACTTATTTTTATTTGTTTGTCATTTTATTTATGAAATTACCGGAAGTGATTAAAAAAAAAAAAACATCTAAATTTCTATAAAGAGTGTACCAATATTTGTGTCTTTTCATGTGTCTATTTTTTTTCCGCATCTGAAACAGAAGTTAAATCAAATATGATGATTTAGTAATCTTAATTTATTTTTATTTCGGACTGTCTCTAAGCTGTCAAGAATTGCTAGAAACATAAACAAACATTAAATGTAATTGAACGAAATTAATGAATTTTTAAGTAAACAGTTGAATGCGACCATTTGTGAAGGTCAAGAGAATTTATTAATTTATTTTTTTTATTTCGGACTATTATTCTCATCTTATTAGTTGTTGTTTTCATCTTTATTGGTTGTTGTTTTTCACAACGTTTCGGCCAACTATTCCTCTGGCCTTCGTCAGGTGGTAACCGTGACGGATAGGAACTTCGAATCTCTGAACTGCATTCTCAGCAATCACTGCCATCCGTAGTTGTTGTCGTCTCGCCACGTTTTGGCTAAGTAAACATCTGGCACGCTTTGGGTAGGATTGAAACCGCTATCTTCAGACAATGTTCATCTGGAACCGTAGAGATTCAACGTCTCTATCAACTGCGCCAATCTTGTTTCATCCTTCGCAAAAATCATTTTATATTCCCTTTGTTTTTTAACTAGCGTGGATATTCGACGGACATGAAGTTCGGTTTGGACACAGCTGCTATGCTAAGGATATTCAGCAACCCCCACAGAAAAGAACGGAAACCCCACCAGATATTTCGGCAGCCCCTGCGCTGGAACTCCACCCCGCCTAAAAAAAAAAATAAAAAAATAAAAACAACTTTTCTTTCAAGCAAAATAGCAGCGACTGCCTGTGCAATTGCAAAAAAACAAAGCAAAAAAAACAACAAAAAAAAGAACAATCGCCGCAGTAGGCAGGCTCAAACCTGAAACGCAAAGGAAGGAGAAAAAACGTTTCTGACAAACGCTTTTGCCGACCGAACTATGACAACTTATGCAAAATCACATTTTTAAACATACTTTCAGTTTGCTATGCGTGCGTCACTTGCAAAAAGTGATCCTACTTGCAAATAATTGTCCAGTTAAACGCCACAAAATTAATCTTTTTTTTATCTAATTGTTGTGGTGGCACCCATTCATTTACATATGTTGATAATATTACACATAAATAGCAAGACTCGGTTAGTCTGAGTGTGTGTTAACCAGAAGCCACCGAAGGCCGAGCCGAGAGCAGATATGTTCTCCATCCAAGACTCTCTTACCTGACAACCATTATGTAAATATACTGTGAATATACTTTTTCTAATACACTTCTTATTGATCTACCTTTATTTGTTGAGTCTTTATTTGTATTGCCTTAAACGTTATTTGGTTCAACCTGCAAACATAACAGTTGGCGACGAAGATGAACGTCAAACATAACACTAATTTTCTCATATTATGCGCCCGAGACATCGCTCATTCAGATGGTACCAGTTTCGATCTGATCCGATGGGGCTGACAAACACACAAACAAACTAACATTTGCAATTTATATAATATGCTAGCATGGATGCCCAGCGTTGACCGAATGGCCATGAACTTCGGTTTGGACAGAGCTGCTATACTAAGGATATTGAGCCACCCCCAGAAAAGAACGGAAACCTCATCAGATATTTCGGCAACCAGTGCGCTGGAACCACCCCACTAAAAAAAAAAAATGAATCAAAATAACTTTTCTTTCAATCAAAATAGAAGTGAGTCCCCGTGTGACCGCAATAAATAAATAAATAAATAAATAAAATTAGCCACAGTAGGCAGGCTCGAACCTGAAACGCGAAAGAGAAAACGAAAGCAAACGCGCTAGCTGTCATGGGTATGACATCATGACTCTTCAAAATAACGTTTTATAAACATACATTCAATTTGCTATGTGCGCGTGACTTGCAAAAATCTCGAGGCAGAAAGTAACCCCTCCTTGTAAGAAATTGCACAACATTTTTCTTTTTAAATGAAACTCCATTCGGAATTTCATTTTGTTTCCGAAGCTGGAAAGTGTCACCATCACCCAATTTTGTATACTTATTAATTTTTTTTTTTTTAAATATATCCACTTAGATGGTCCACTTACAAACAGGTAACGACTTTTCTGATTTATCGCTATTTCCATTAAATCGATCTTATCGATCCCATATCCGATCGCGATCGATATCTGGCGATCGATAACCCCGAAACAAAAAAGGTCTCTTTTCATTACTCATCTCCTGACATGATAGTTAAAGGCCATTAATTTGCGCGCGCTTTTTTTTTTTTTTTTTTAAATTATTTTAGCGGGTAAAAAGGTGTTTTAAATTTGAGGTGGTCAGGTTCATGCGATTGAAACGTTTTTGTTGTTTCGTTTAATCAAAATGTGGAGAAAAGAAAAAAAAAAACTAAGGATAAAAATAGAAAGTACAAAAATACGATTAAAAATGGAAGTTGTTTAAAGAAAAAAAAGAAAAAAGAAAAAAAAAAGAAAAAAACGCAGAATGTTTTTGCTACTGTTTTTTTTGGTGTGTGAATGTTTTTATTGTTTTTTTTTAGGAAATAAAATAAAGTCAACGTGGGAGTGGAAAAGACGGTACAGGAGAAACAGAAGCAAAAGAGGGGGGGAGAACGAAAAAGAAGGAAAAAGGAAAGCAGTTGAGAAGGAGGAGGAGGAGGAGAAGAAGAAGAAGAAGAAGAAGAAACATATAGGTAACAGAAGAAATGGAAAAAGAGAGTTTAAAAACAAAAAAGAAAAAGAAGAAGAAGAGGAAAAAAGATGAAAAGAAATAAAAGAAAAAGAAAAAAAGAAGAGAAGAGGAAGAGGAAAAAAAGAAGAAAGAATAAGAAGAAAAAGGAAAAAGGAACAGAAAAGAAGAAGAAGGAGAAGAAAAAAGATGATGAAGAAGAATAGGTAGAAGAAGAAGAAAAAGGAAAAGAATAAAAAGAAGTAGAAAAAAAAGAAAAAGATGAAGAAGAAGAAGAAAAAGGAAAAAGCAAAAGAAAAAAAGATGAAGAAGAAGAAAAAAAGATGGAGAAGAATTTAAAGAAAAAGAAAAAGAAGAAGAATAGGAAGAAGAAGAAGAAAAGAAGAAGAAAAAGGAAAAAAAGTTCAAAAAAAGGAAAAGAGAAAGAAGGAGAAAAAAGATGAAGAAATAAAAGAAAAAGAAAAGGAAGACAAATAGATAAAAAAGAATAAGACGAAGAAAAAGAAGAAAAAAACGAAGAAGTAGAAGAAAAAGAAGAAGAAAAAATGAAAAAGAAGAAGAAAAAGAAGAAAAGAAGAAGAAGAAGAAGAAGAAGAAGAAAAAAGAAAATCAAGACGAAGAAGACGAAGAAAAAGAAAAAGAAGAAGAATAAGAAGAAAAAAAATTAAAAAGAACGAAGAAGAAGAAAAGAAGAAAAAAAGAAGAAGAAATGAAAAAAGAAGAAGAATGGGAAGAAGAAGAAGAAGAAAAAGGAAAAGAAAAACAAGAAGAAGAAAAAGAAGAAAAAGAAAAAGAAGAAAGAAAAATAAATA
Source organism: Euprymna scolopes (assembly GCF_053919585.1). NCBI lineage: Eukaryota > Metazoa > Mollusca > Cephalopoda > Sepiida > Sepiolidae > Euprymna > Euprymna scolopes. The sequence continues at coordinate 4,485,527 of NC_136526.1, read as the reverse complement.
GAAGAAGAAAAAGAAAAAAGGGGAAAAGAAGGAAAAAAGGAGAAGATAAAGGAGAAGAAAAAGAAAAAAAAGATGAAATAAGAAATAAAAGAAAAAGAAAAGGAAGAAAAAGAAGATAAAAAGAATAAGGCGAAGAAAAAAAAGAAGAAAAATAAATAGAAAAAGAAGACGAAGAGGGAGAAGAAAAAAAACGAAGAAGAAGAAAAAGAAGAAAAGAAGAAGAAGAAAAAAAGAAAATCAAAACGAAGAAGACGAAGAAAAAGAAAAAGAAGAAGAAACCAGAAAAGGAAAACGAAAAAGAACGAAGAAAAGAAGAAAAGAAGAAAAAGAAAAAAGAAAAGAAGAAAAAAATGAAAAGAAGAAAAGAAAGAAAAAAGAAAAAGAAAAGATGAAGCAACTGTAGATTTAATAAGATGAAAAACAGGAAAGAAACAACGGAAAAATGTTTTTATTGCCTTATTTTTATTTGGGAATCAGTATTTCTCAATGGCAGAAAGCCACTCGAGGATAAGCGTTTGTAGAAATAGAAATCAAGAAATCTTATTCTAGCATTTAAAAACAGGTTTATTGGTCATTATTAGGGCTATGACAACAGCATATTCTTTTCACTGTTTTGACTCTCGAGTATATATCCGACACAACTAATCAACCGAGAACCACATCACTCTATATAAAAACATATACGATATCAATGGGTATATACCTGAGAATCAAAACAAGGAAAAGAATATGCTGTTGTCATGGCTCTCTCCACCTTCGTTTGTAAGAATAAGGAAACGAGGGTCAATGTTGCTTCAAAAAACAAGTAATATTGCCGGAGAACGAAAAAAGATGGCCGCGATGTCTTTGAAAACTCGATAATCACTTCAAAATAAGAAATAAAACAAAATGGTTGTTGAAACCCAACCGATAAATATTTAAATAAAAAAAACTCAAAACATATAAAGTTCACTGTTACGCTAACAGAAGACGCCTCAACATTTTTCGATAAATGGACAACTTTTAACGGTTTTTGACTATGCTGAACACGAATATGTCAGGCAAATACTTTTCGAGATATAAATGCCTGTATTATGCATTGTAATTCCGAGTGGTTTGAATTGACCGTCATCTTTGTTTCAGTGAAATGGGATAATGAGCATTCGATGTGTGTAGTTAAGTCTATGAGATGCAAACGTTTATTAAACGTCATTTGTTTCGGAATAAACACCCTCTACCTCCCCATGTTAAGAACGGCTTTCGGAATAAACATCCCCTTCCTCCCCATGTTAAGAATGGCTTTCGGAATAAACATCCCCCACCTCCCTATGTTAAGAACGGCTTTCGGAATTATATCATATTATATCTTATATCACTAAGACATTTTCTGAATAGATACAAAATTTTTCCCGATCATCTCAACATCCAGTGATCGTACATCTGAATTTAATTTTAACGCCATTTCTTTCGGAATAAACATCCCTCACCTCCGTGTGTTAAGAACGGCTTTCTGAATTGCGTTGAGTGAACAACACAGATCGTCTGCTCACTGCATCGTCCGCGCGTATGCTCAATATACCATTTCATTGAAACAGCAAAGATGGCGGCCAAATAAAACTACTAGAAATTACGTAACAAAATACAGGTATTTATATCTCGAAAACTTTTTGTCTGCGCTAATTTTCCCTTCGATATTTGTTTTCAGCATACCCGATAACCTATTACAGTCGTCATTTTTTAAGAAAATGTTGAGGCGTCTTCAATTGGCGTAACGGGTAATACCAAGACCGTCTTAAAAGACAAGATGGCCGGTGGGCAAAAATAATTTAATCTGCTGACGTCATCACGGGTAGTCCATTAGTTGTTTCTTTACACCGGTAAACACCGGTAGTAACTCGTGGATATCTCCATTAAACAAAGTAAGTTTTAACGTGCTCCCCCCTGTATTTAACACGATGTAACTATAATTTAATTCAATATTATCATCCTAAGTTTTTTACCATTCAAAAGAAGCGTCAAATAAATTGCTAATATTAAAAAAAAATTTTTTACAGCATACAAAACTAATGAAAATGCGAGACAACATCGACTCTTTTGAAGAGACGATTTTTTTAAGCTGTTGACACGTTTTAAAAATTTAGCAAAAATTAATTTTCCTGAAATTTTCAATATTTAAAAATAAATTATGCCGGCTGATAACATTTTTAAACTTTTTTTTAAAGCTAGAAAGATAAAATTTAAAAATACTATATGAAACTTAAAAGTAAAAAAAAAAAAACGCGCGTTCATTTCGGGTTTGTATTACTGTACACAGATTCGAAAAAGTTGTCAAAAAACAAATATATGACAAATAAATGTTATCAAAGGCAAGATAAGTTACCTTTCTACCAAACTAGATATATTTTTCGTGTTTTTATTCAATGTAACATGTTTATTCAGCTCCAAAAACAAGGTGTTATAAATAAAAAAACTAGAAAAAATATATGTCAAGCTATGTCACGGTAACATATATTGCGCGAGTTTTTTTTACAGTATTTTAACCAGTTTTTTATTTATAACATCTTTTCCCAAACTTACCGTGTTAAAGAGGGAGTCAGACGCCATCTTGAAATTTCCGGGTTTGTATTACTGTACACATAGATTCGAAAAAGTCAAAAAATAAATGTCAAACAAATAAATGTTATCAAAGGCAAGATAAGTTACTTTTCTACCTAACTGGATATATTTTTTGTGTTTTTATTCAATGTAACATATTTATTCAGCTCGAAAAACATACAGTGTTTACCGATGTATTGGAAAATTTAAAATGGCGGCCGACTCTCTCTTTAACACGGTAAGTTCGGAAAAAGGTGTAATAAATAATAAACTAGACAAAATACTCTTAGAAATTTGCTCAATATAGGTTACCGTGACATAACTTGATATATATTCGGTGGTTTTTTAATAGTATTTTTAAAAACAGTAATGAATTTTCCGAACTCAATATTTTTCAATTTTTAAACTTTAAAAATCTATCAAAATTTTTTTATTGATTCTATTTTTACGATATTTTCAGGGTCAATGTGAAATTTTATGTTCTTTCCAATAAACCGAATATAATATTTTAGACAAACGTTTTTTTTTAAATTCACGCCCCCCCCCAAGTGTCACCCATTTTTAACTTTCTCTTAAAAAGTAAATAATTAATTTATGTCGGAGTTTTATATATCACAAATTGAAGAGAAAAGGTCAATAAATAATATATTCAAAATTAAAAAAAAAAAAAAAATGCCTTTTTTAGAAATTTACCTGTAAAGTCCGAAGTTTAAAACCTTTTTAAAAAAAAAAACACATTGTTTTTTTTTTTTTAAATAAAACCTTGGTCCTTGCTCCTTTAATTGAAAAAAAAAATAGGGCTTGAATTACATTTTTCGAGGAGTTATAAGCTTGGAAAGATGGGGTGGAATTATTCACTATTTTCACGCAATTTCTGACACTGCTATCGGTAAACACTGTATGGTTTTCGAACTGAATAAACATGTTACATTGAATAAAAACACGAAAAATATGTCCAGTTTGGTAGAAAAGTAACTTATCTTGCCTTTGATAACATTTTCATTTAATTATATTAAATAAACTTCAAGTTTACTACAAATCAAATCGTGTTCCTTCACTTTTTAAAAATGTAATTTATAAGTAATTAAAGAACGCATTCTAATCTTTAAAATCTATAATACAACAAAATATTCAATTGCTTATAATACTTAAACAAGCAACTTGTGTTTTATTATTTTTTATTATTAATATTAGATGAGTTTCAGTATAAATCATCGTGTTCTTTATTTATTTCAATCCAATTTTGAAGTTTTGTAACGCTGTCTGTAAAAATTACTGTTCATTATTGACAGTCTAAGAGTTCCACATATCTTGCTTGTTGGGACCTCGGCGATGACGTCATTTTTTCAGCTGGCCGGCCATCTTTATAACGAAGGCCACGGTAACACTGACCGAAATGGGTAAGTCGTGGAATATTTTCCTGTGTGGAAACGTAGATTAAAGATTAGACAGACTTGTTGAAAGAGACACAGTTCATGCACAGGGTGGAACTATAAAGTTTTCGCCCTAAAGAAAACCACCATACAGCTTTATTTTAAAACTTTTAATGAAAAAAATCAATTGAGGTAACCTGATTATGTAGTAGAGCTGAAATCTATGTAATGTAGCCGCCTTCAGCCTCAATCAATCAATTCAGGTAACTTGATTATGTAGTAGAGCTGACATCTATTCAATGTAGCCGCCTTCAGCCTCAATAAATCAATTCAGGTAACTTGATTATGTAGCAGAGCTGAAATCTATTCAATGTAGCCGCCTTCAGCCTCAATAAATCAATTCAGGTAACTTGATTATGTACTAGAGCTGATATCTATTCAATGTAGCCGCCTTCAGCCTCAATCAATCAATTCAGGTAACTTTATTATGTAGTAGAGCTGAAATCTATTTAATGTAGCCGCATTCAGCCTCAATCAATCAATTCACGTAACTTTATTATGTAGTAGAGCTGACATCTATTCAATGTAGCCGCCTTCAGCCTCAATCAATCTATTCAGGTAACTTGATTATGTAGTAGAGCTGACATCTATTCAATGTAGCCGCCTGCAGCCTCAATCAATCAATTCAGGTAACTTGATTATGTAGTAGAGCTGACATCTATTCAATGTAGCCGCCTTCAGCCTCAATCAATCAATTCAGGTAACTTGATTATGTAGTAGAGCTGACATCTATTCAATGTAGCCGCCTTCAGCCTCAATCAATCAATTCAGGTAACTTGATTATGTAGTAGAGCTGACATCTATTCAATGTAGCCGCCTGCAGCCTCAATCAATCAATTCAGGTAACTTGATTATGTAGTAGAGCTGACATCTATTCAATGTAGCCGCCTTCAGTCCCAATCAATCAATGCAGGTAACTTTATTATGTAGTAGAGCTGACATCTATTCAATGTAGCCGCCTTCAGCCTCAATCAATCAATTCAGGTAACTTGATTATGTAGTAGAGCTGACATCTATTCAATGTAGCCGCCTTCAGTCCCAATCCATCAATTCAGGTAACATGATTATGTAGTAGAGCTGACATCTATTCAAAGTAGCCGCCTTCAGCCTCAATTAATCAATTCAGGTAACTTGATGATCTAGTAGAGCTGACATCTTTTCAATGTAGCCGCCTTCAACCTCAATCACTGTCTTGATGTGGGTCCAGAACTGGGAGAATGCCTATTTCAGAAACGTGGGCGTGAGCTCGGCGAATACTCGGTGGATGGCGGCGATCAGGCCGGCTTTGGTGTTGTAAGAGGTCATGTTGGTGATTTTCTCGACGTATGAGCAAAGGAAGTAGTCCAGCAGGTTTAGATCAGGGCAGGCGAGGTTATAAAGTGAGAGAAGTGTACAAAGTCGTAGCACTCCTTCTAAAGCTAAGTCTGGGACTCTTTTGACTTGTGGGCCGGCGCCGAGTCCTGCTGCCACACTCAGGGTCTTCCAGCGGCCACGTGATTGCATCACGGGATTACCACACCCTTCAGCATATCCAGGTGTTGACTTTCAAGCTGACTTCGAAGATGTGAGGTGGCATGATATGGCCCTCATATACGGCATAATCACCGAAGTTAAGCAACATCGAGCCTGGTCATTGCTAAAATGGGTGACCAATTTGGGAATACCAGGTGCTGTATGTAGGAGGACGTCGACATCTCCCCGCAAAAAGTTGCAAAAACCTAACGTCGTCACCTCCCCTAACTGATATATACATGCGACTGGGGACCGCTTGTGAATTTCATACTCCCATGAAACTTCCTCCTTTGGAGGAAGCCGGTTAAACCCTTAATAGGTTTGGTGCTGACTGCACACACACACACACACATGATATGGCCCTCACTTGAAACCACGCCAATGACCATAACGGTGGCTGGAATCTTTGTTTGCATCACCCTGGGCAGATCCCATGTTATTCGTGGCAATCTAGCGATGCATTTTGAGGGTGCTGGCAATGGGCCTGTTGTCATAAGTTGGATCAATAGAGAGCATGAGTTGTACAGCGTCGCATCTCTGATCTCACTCGTTGAACATTGTATCACTTTTAAACATGATACACAACTGGCCAACTAGTAAATGGTATGCAACAAAAAAAGAAAACCGGGTTTCATCAAACGGAAATGGAATCGTGTTGTCTTTTCTAGGGCGACAATTGTATGTTTGTGCCTATAGTAGTAGTGGAAACGTGCGTCGCGAAAAATTAGAGAGAGTACAATAGGATATCTATATAAAAGCCAAGTACGTCCAAGGATGGAATACTGCTGCCATATCTGGGCAGGAGCTGCTAAAAACAGCCTATCCTGCCTTGACAGAGTACAACATTGGCTTCGTGGCTTAGTGGGAGAAGCCCTTTTCTCTTTCCTGTAACCTCTCTCCCACAGAAGAGACGTTGCGAGCCTATCTTTGTTTTATCGTTATTTCCATGGCAGGTGCTCGTCTGAACTTCAATCTCTGGTCCCCCCCCTCGCCAATCTTTCACGAAAAACACCCGTCTAACTGAATCCAATGTGAAAAATTTCCCCCACTCTATATCTGTGCCTAAATCAAAACGTAGATTCCATGAACAAAGCTTCTTTCTTAGAACTGCACGCCTGTGGAACTCTGTTCCGTCTGCCTCCTTCTCACTTGACTATAACTTGGATGTTTTCAAGTCCAACGTAAACAAATTCCTGATGAACCGCCTCCTTAAGTAAACATTTCATGAAATCTCCACACTAACATTCTGTACTTGCAATAACCCTTATCCCTGAGTGGCTTCTGGGCCTTGATAAGTGGTGACCACCGTGTAAAAAAAAAGAAAAGGATGTGAAAGAGAGTTCGTGTGTGCAACGCTATTAAAGTCCGTGTGTAGAAAGATGGCCACGTTGGTTTGTTTTCATGAGTCGATCCCCGAGCCTGAAGACTGGGTGATCTCTGTTGAGTCCTAAGAGGTTCGTTCTACATTGTTGTTCGTTCAAGATCTGGGCAGAGAGAGAGAGAGAGAGAGAGAGAGAGAGAGAGAGAGAGAGAGAGAGAGAGAGAGAGAGAGTGTGTGTGTGTTGCCGGTTTAAACTTTTATAACTTTTATATAACTCGGTCACGTGACTAGGAACTAGCTTCTGATTGGACAAGCCAGGAAGAAATATTGGTATATGAAGGCCAGTTTGCTAGCTGTTCCACAACTGCGCATGCGTGAATGGTTCACATGACAGATTAATAATGTTAAAAATAAATAGGCTTCAATATTCTTAACCTGAAATAATTATCTATCTATTATCGGGCACCCATGCTAGTATATCTATAAAAGTGAGAATGTGTATGCGTGCGTGCGCGTGTGTGTGTGTCAGGACACTTCTCAACCTATATATTCTACGGATTTTTTAAAGTACAGACTTAAAATTGGTATATACGGTATTCACACACGTGGAATAGTGTTTTTAATGTTTTTTCACCCGAAGAAAGGGTTGCTAAGGGATAACAATTGAAGAATTCTTCTGCTCCTCTTGATGGATTTGCCAACGTCTTGAGGGAGCCGCATTCTGTTATAACAAGCCGCATGCAAGACAGACACAAGACGCTATATATATATATATATATATATATATATATATATATAGATAGATAGATATCTCCCACAGAAGAGACGTTGCGAGCCTATCCTTGTTTTATCGTTATTTCCATAGCAGGTGCACATCTGAACTCCAATCTCTGGTCCCTCCTCGCCAATCTTTCACGAAAAACACCCGTCTAGCTGAATCCACTGTGAAAAAATTCGCCCCCCCACTCTTTATCTGTGTCTAAATCAAGACGTGGATTCCATGAACAAAGCTTCTTTCTTAGAACTGCACGCCTGTGGAACGCTGTTCCGTCTGCCAGCTTCCCACCTGACTACAACTTGGATGTCTTCAAGTCCAACGTAAACAAATTCCTAATGAACCGCCCTCTTAATGAAACACTTCATTAAATCTCCACACTAACGTACTTGCAATAACCCTTAGCCCTGAGTGGCTTCCGGGCCCTGATAAGTGGTGACCACCGTGTAATATATATATATATATATATATATATATATATATATTTAAAAACATGTAAACTCGTTAATAATTTGATACGCAGTATATATATATATATATATATATATATATATATCTTCTTCTCTATCTTTTTTCTTCTATTCTATCTTCTTCTATTCTTCTTCTATCTTCTTCTATCTATTCTATTTTTTTCTTCTTCTTCTTCTTCTTCTTCTTCTTCTATTCTTCTTCTCTTCTTCTCTTCTTCTCTTCTTTTCTTTCTTCTCTTTTTCTATAAATAAAATGAACTCATTTTTTCACGTCTGATTTTGACATTAATAGGATTAAAAATCAAGATATTTCATGCAAATATAATATGCACAAACGGCAGAACAATATCTGAGGTGTGTTATAGGCTTATTATTTCTCAAATTCCTCGATAATCTTAGATTTCTATACTTTTTCTGCTGAGAAGTCACGGCCAAAATCGGTTAAGATCAATGGAAGTGGTAAAATATTTTCTCTCTAATAAATTCCTCCTCCCCCTGTCACCACTTAACACCGTTTGGGGATCGTTCACAAGGAACAGTTGAGAAGAGAACACCGGTTTGGCTTCGTAGTTCTTTCATTTGAAGTTATTTAAAATCACTAAACTAAGCTGCAGTGCTCTGTGGCGTAGTGGTTAGCGTGCTGGACAATTCACATTATATTTTCACGTTCGCGCCGACCTACCGTAGTCGATTTTTTTTCCCCATAAACAACTGAAATGGACTTTTCTTGGTGGCCGAACTGTTAACGTTGCAGATGTTTTTTTTTTTTTTTTTTTTCACACTTTATTTTCCTACTTTTACTCATGACTCCGGGTTTGATCCTTCCTACTCACCTACCATAACATTTTTTAAAACTCCCCCCCCCCGTCCCGGAAACAAACACTCGGGCAACGCCGGGTACCCCCGCTAGTATATAATATAAATGAATACTGCGTATCAAATTATTAACGAGTTTATATGTTTTTAAATATTTAAGGAATGAGTGAATAAAAATCCATGAAACTTTAAGAAAGTGTTTACAATACTATTCAGCTACTCCAGTCAAAAAATAAAAGTATTTAAAGCAGTATTAGCAAAACTACGACAGAAGACAAGAATATCTGTTGATTTCAATGTGTCAAGTTATTAACAAGGTTGAGAAAAAAAAAACAATATACCCATAACTTGTTTATTGAAATAATTTTCAAACATTAAATGAACTAGGAAAAATGCTTAGAACACAATAACTACATAGCAATTTCTACGTTGACATAATTAATAGAGGATATGTGATCCTTTTTTATGAATGACTTGTAAAAGACGTTGGTCCACAGAATTAGTCAAATTTGTGATTTCGTCAACAGTTATTCCTCGCGATACCTCTTGGAGAACATCCCCAAAACTAATCTTTGCTCTTAAATTGGCGTCTAGTTGCATAGAGGCATCGCTTCATGATACTCCATAGGTTATATATATATATATATATATATATATATATATATATATATATATATATATATATATATATATATAAAATAAAAAATTACAATTAAATTTACCAAAATGATCCAAGATGGTAAAACTAAAGTATATTATAAATATTTAAGAATTAATATTTAAAAAGTAATCTCAACCAGATGTAAAAGCTCGATAAAACCAAATAGGTGATAGAGCTTATAATAGGAGTTTCGAAGAAATACTTTACTTTCCTACGAAACTCCGCGGATTAAGGACTATCCACTTATCAAGTGTTTCCTTTTCAGATTAAATAAGTTTTCAAAGTGTTTTATTAAGTGTTTGCTCCTATATATATATATATATATATATATATATATATATATATATATATATATATATATATATATTCTTTATTCATTCCCAGGCATTTCATCATAGCAGAACTGGAGCGAATGACAATATTTGGCTTGTGATTTCTCTGTATCTATTTGGAAACCGTCGCCCCCTTATGGGGAGACCTGTTTAATCCATTTTGTCTCTTTGGCGTCTCAAAAACCTCACGCACTAAAATTAACAGATTATTAAAACCGAAACCCTTGACACTTCAGATCCGGTTCCTGTTTGCATACATTCCGGTGCAACTTGATCAGTCACCCAGTTTGATACATGTCACACCATGACCCTTTTACCCTTTCTGCACCTGCAATGCTCGCTCAACTTTCCCACCATTCAATCTGTTGTTATTTACACAGCAAAACAATTAGATAGACAGACAGGTAGATAGATAGATAAACCGATAATTGAATAGATGATTTATATCCGGGGTTGCCCGGCGTTTAATTAACACTTGCATGCATATGTCAGTTTAGGCGACAGTCGGCGCTTCTAACCGATACTGCAATGATTAAAAATTGTTGAAACCAAAGACCATTGCTTTATATACTAGTGACAGCTTTTGTTCCCACGACAAAAGGAGAGTGGACCTGTAAATTCACCCTTGTCCGTTCATCCGTTCGTCCGTTCGTCTGTCCGCACTTTTCTTAATAACTACCCCTTGGAATTTTTTGAAATTTTGCACAAACATTAAACGTGATATAAGTAAACATACAATAACCCTTATCCCTGAGTGGCTTCCGGGCCTTGATAAGTGGTGATCACTGTGTGAAAAAAAAAGTTAAAAAAGTAACAGAACAGATTTTCCGAGAAAACTCAGGTTACCTCCCTAGGGGTGCCTTTCAGATTAAAATGGCCAAAATTGGCACCTTTGTGCTTATTAAAAAAAATGGATGCCTTGGATTTTTATAAAACTTTCTGAAAAGTTGTAACTAACTGATTTCTATATATGTTTGTCTATACTTCACGATAACTCTTGGGTGTGCACCAGGGGCTCTTTTAGGGCTAATAAAAACACTCCATTGTTGGGACTATTTTATCATATTTGTCCAAAATTTTCTGTGTATGTCTATTTAGCAGTTTGGCATGGTGCTGAACTCAAATTTTAATATGTTAAGGCCTTGGGGACTTTTGGGGACTAAATGGGTGCGAGAATGATGGGCTTAGCCATTTTTTAATGCCTCGTTCATTGTTAACTCACGGGGGGATGCATATTTTACTTGCTTTTTTTAAAAATTTCACTCCCCAGTATGCTCAACCCAAGATGCACGTCTATTTTATATGACTGATGATAAGGAATTGAATTCCATCAATTCTTTTTTGAAAAGTTTTGTTTTCTATCTAGCGTGGGTGGATAGGTACCATCATCACCGTAAATGAAAGAACTGGTAATTCAAAAACAAAAGAGAACATAAAAAATCGATATTTACGCGAGTGTCTACGTTATATTGGCTATTTTGCGATATGATCGTGTCCATCGATCGGAGGTAATCGATTTCTTTAAAAAAACCATAAATCGTTGACATGTTCTCTTGAATTTTTTAACACTTTTGGTATCGATCTCGGGGAAACAAAACTAATTAGAAACCAGGTAGAAATTAAAGAAAAAAAAAGAAAAAAAACGTTATCAAAGAAGAGATTGATCAGAAAAAAGAAAGAAAATGAAAAAAGGAAAGAAAATAGAAAAAAAAGAAAAAAAAACTTATCCAAGAAGAGACGGATCAGAAAAAAGAAAGAAAATGAAAAAAAGGAAAGAACATAGAAAAAAAAGAAAAAAAAACGTTATAAAAGAAGAGACTGATCAGAAAAAAGAAAGAAAATGAAAAAAAGGAAAGAAAATAGAAAAAAAAGAAAAAAAAACGTTATCAAAGAAGAGACTGATCAGAAAAAAGAAAGAAAAAGAAAAAAAGGAAAGAAAATAGAAAAAAAAGAAAAAAAAGAAAAAAAAGACTTTACCAAAAAAGAGATTGATCAGGTCAGCGTTTATTTTCTTCTTTACCAAATATCAGCGCCATTACTAGAAAAAAGGAAAAAGAAAAGAAAAAAGAAAAAGAAAGAAAAAAAAGAAAAAACATTATCAAAGAAGAGACTGATCAGAAAAAAGAAAGAAAAAGAAAAAAAGGAAAGAAAATAGAAAAAAAAAAAAAAAAGAAAAAAAAACGACTTTACCAAAAAAAAAAATTGATCAGGTCAGCGTTTATTTTCTTCTTTACCAAATATCAGCGCCATTACTAGAAAAAAGGAAAAAGAAAAGAAAAAGAAAAAGAAAGAACAAAAAATTATCAAAGAAGGGACTGATCAGAAAAAGAAGGAAAAAGAAAAAAAAGGAAAGAAAATAGAAAAAAAAGAAAAAAAAGACTTTACCAAAAAAGAGATTGATCAGGTCAGCGTTTATTTTCTTCTTTACCAAATATCAGCGCCATTACTAGAAAAAAGGAAAAAGAAAAGAAAAAAGAAAAAGAAAGAAAAAAAAAGAAATAACATTATCAAAGAAGAGACTGATCAGAAAAAAGAAGGAAAAAGAAAAAAAGGAAAGAAAATAGAAAAAAAAGAAAAAAAAAGACTTTACCAAAAAAGAGATTGATCAGGTCAGCGTTTATTTTCTTATTTACCAAATATCAGCGCCATTACTAGAAAAAAGGAAAAAGAAAAGAAAAAAGAAAAAGAAAGAAAAAAAGAAAAAACATTATCAAAGAAGAGACTGATCAGAAAAATGAAAGAAAAAGAAAAAAGGAAAGAAAATAGAAAAAAAAAAGACTTTACCAAAAAAGAGATTGATCAGGTCAGCGTTTATTTTCTTCTTTACCAAATATCAGCGCCATTACTAGAAAAAAGGAAAAAGAAAAAAAAAACAGAAAAAAAAGAAAAAAAAAGAAAAAAAATTATCAAAGAAGAGACTGATCAGAAAAAAGAAGGAAAAAGAAAAAAAAAAGGAAAGAAAATAGAAACAAACAAAAAAAAAGACTTTACCAAAAACGAGATTGATCAGGTCAGCGTTTATTTTCTTCTTTACCAAATATCAGCGCCATTACTAGAAAAAAGGAAAAAGAAAAGAAATCAGAAAAAGAAAGAAAAAAAAGAAAAAAACATTATCAAAGTAGAGACTGATCAGAAAAAATAAGGAAAAAGAAAAAAAGGAAAGAAAATAGAAAAAAAAAGAAAAAAAAAGACTTTACCAAAAAAGAGATTGATCAGGTCAGCGTTTATTTTCTTCTTTACCAAATATCAGCGCCATTACTAGAAAAAAGGAAAAAGAAAAGAAAACAGAAAAAGAAAGAAAAAAAAGAAAAAACCTTATCAAAGAAGAGACTGATCAGAAAAAAGAAAGAAAAAAAAAGAAAGAAAATAGAAAAAAAAGACAAAAAAAAGACTTTACCAAAAAAGAGATTGATCAGGTCAGCGTTTATTTTCTTCTTTACCAAATATCAGCGCCATTACTAGAAAAAAGGAAAAAGGAAAGAAAAAAGAAAATAAAAAGAAAAAAAAAGAAAAAACATTATCAAAGAAGAGACTGATCAGAAAAAAGAAAGAAAAAGAAAAAAGGAAAGAAAATAGAAAAAAAAGAAAAAAAAGGAAAGAAAATAGAAAAAAAGAAAAAAAAAGAAAAAAAAAGACTTTACCAAAAAAGAGATTGATCAGGTCAGCGTTTATTTTCTTCTTTACCAAATATCAGCGCCATTACTAGAAAAAAGGAAAAAGAAAAGAAAAAAGAAAAAGAAAGAAAAAAAAAAGAAAAAACTTTATCAAAGAAGAGACTGATAAGAAAAATAGAAAGAAAAAGAAAAAAAAGGAAAGAAAATAGAAAAAAAAAAAAAGAAAAAAAAAGACTTTACCAAAAAAGAGATTGATCAGATCAGCGTTTATTTTCTTCTTTACCAAATATCAGCGCCATTACTAGAAAAAAGGAAAAAGAAAAGAAAAAAGAAAAAAATAGAAAAAAACATTATCAAAGAAGAGACTGATCAGAAAAAAGAAGGAAAAAGAAAAAAAAAGGAAAGAAAATAGAAAAAAAAGAAAAAAAAAGACTTTACCAAAAAAGAGATTGATCAGATCAGCGTTTATTTTCTTCTTTACCAAATATCAGCGCCATTACTAGAAAAAAGGAAAAAGAAAAGAAAAAAGAAAAAGAAAGAAAAACATTATCAAAGAAGAGACTGATCAGAAAAAAGAAGGAAAAAGAAAAAAAAGGAAAGAAAATAGAAAAAAAAGAAAAAAAAAGACTTTACCAAAAAAGAGATTGATCAGGCCAGCGTTTATTTTCTTCTTTACCAAATATCAGCGCCATTACTAGAAAAAAGGAAAAAGGAAAGAAAAAAGAAAAAGAAAGAAAAAAAAGAAAAAACATTATCAAAGAAGAGACTGATTAGAAAAAAGAAGGAAAAAGAAAAAAAAGGAAAGAAAATAGAAAAAAAAAGAAAGAAAAAAGATTTTACCAAAAAAGAGATTGATCAGGTCAGCGTTTATTTTCTTCTTTACCAAATATCAGCGCCATTACTAGAAAAAAGGGAAAAAGAAAAGAAAAATGAAAAAAAAAGAAAAAAAATTATCAAAGAAGAGACTGATCAGAAAAAAGAAGGAAAAAGAAAAAAAAAAGGAAAGAAAATAGAAAAAAAAGAAAAAAGAAAGACTTTACCAAAAAAGAGATTGATCAGGTCAGCGTTTATTTTCTTCTTTACCAAATATCAGCGCCATTACTAGAAAAAAGGAAAAAGCAAAGAAAAAAGAAAATAAAAGAAACAAAAAGAAAAAACATTATCAAAGAAGAGACTGATCAGAAAAAAGAAAGAAAAAGAAAAAAGGAAAGAAAATAGAAAAAAAAAGAAAAAAAGACTTGACCAAAAATGAGATTGATCAGGTCAGCGTTTATTATCTTCTTTACCAAATATCAGCGCCATTACTAGAAAAAAGGAAAAAGAAAAGAAAAAAAAAGAAAGAAAAAAAAATTATCAAAGAAGAGACTGATCAGAAAAAAGAAGGAAAAAGAAAAAAAAAAGGAAAGAAAATAGAAAAAAAAGAAAAAAAAGACTTTACCAAAAAAGAGATTGATCAGGTCAGCGTTTATTTTCTTCTTTACCAAATATCAGCGCCATTACTAGAAAAAAGGAAAAAGAAAAGAAAAAAGAAAAAGAAAGAAAAAAAGGAAAGAAAATAGAAAAAAAAAAAAAAAAAAAAAAAAAATGACTTTACCAAAAAAGAGATTGATCAGGTCAGCGTTTATTTTCTTATTTACAAAATATCAGCGCCATTACTAGAAAAAAGGAAAAAGAAAAGAAAAAAAAAAGAAAGAAAAAAAATTATCAAAGAAAGGACTGATCAGAAAAAGAAGGAAAAAGAAAAAAAAGGAAAGAAAATAGAAAAAAAGAAAAAAAAGACTTTACCAAAAAAGAGATTGATCAGGTCAGCGTTTATTTTCTTCTTTACCAAATATCAGCGCCATTACTAGAAAAAAGGAAAAAGAAAAGAAAAAAGAAAAAGAAAGAAAAAAAAAGAAATAACATTATCAAAGAAGAGACTGATCAGAAAAAAGAAGGAAAAAGAAAAAAAGGAAAGAAAATAGAAAAAAAAGAAAAAAAAAGACTTTACCAAAAAAGAGATTGATCAGGTCAGCGTTTATTTTCTTATTTACCAAATATCAGCGCCATTACTAGAAAAAAGGAAAAAGAAAAGAAAAAAGAAAAAGAAAGAAAAAAAGAAAAAACATTATCAAAGAAGAGACTGATCAGAAAAAAGAAAGAAAAAGAAAAAAGGAAAGAAAATAGAAAAAAAAAAGACTTTACCAAAAAAGAGATTGATCAGGTCAGCGTTTATTTTCTTCTTTACCAAATATCAGCGCCATTACTAGAAAAAAGGAAAAAGAAAAAAAAAACAGAAAAAAAAGAAAAAAAAAGAAAAAAAATTATCAAAGAAGAGACTGATCAGAAAAAAGAAGGAAAAAGAAAAAAAAAAGGAAAGAAAATAGAAACAAACAAAAAAAAAGACTTTACCAAAAACGAGATTGATCAGGTCAGCGTTTATTTTCTTCTTTACCAAATATCAGCGCCATTACTAGAAAAAAGGAAAAAGAAAAGAAATCAGAAAAAGAAAGAAAAAAAAGAAAAAAACATTATCAAAGTAGAGACTGATCAGAAAAAATAAGGAAAAAGAAAAAAAGGAAAGAAAATAGAAAAAAAAAGAAAAAAAAAGACTTTACCAAAAAAGAGATTGATCAGGTCAGCGTTTATTTTCTTCTTTACCAAATATCAGCGCCATTACTAGAAAAAAGGAAAAAGAAAAGAAAACAGAAAAAGAAAGAAAAAAAAGAAAAAACCTTATCAAAGAAGAGACTGATCAGAAAAAAGAAAGAAAAAAAAAAGAAAGAAAATAGAAAAAAAAGACAAAAAAAAGACTTTACCAAAAAAGAGATTGATCAGGTCAGCGTTTATTTTCTTCTTTACCAAATATCAGCGCCATTACTAGAAAAAAGGAAAAAGAAAAAAAAAACAGAAAAAAAAGAAAAAAAAAGAAAAAAAATTATCAAAGAAGAGACTGATCAGAAAAAAGAAGGAAAAAGAAAAAAAAAAGGAAAGAAAATAGAAACAAACAAAAAAAAAGACTTTACCAAAAACGAGATTGATCAGGTCAGCGTTTATTTTCTTCTTTACCAAATATCAGCGCCATTACTAGAAAAAAGGAAAAAGAAAAGAAATCAGAAAAAGAAAGAAAAAAAAGAAAAAAACATTATCAAAGTAGAGACTGATCAGAAAAAATAAGGAAAAAGAAAAAAAGGAAAGAAAATAGAAAAAAAAAGAAAAAAAAAGACTTTACCAAAAAAGAGATTGATCAGGTCAGCGTTTATTTTCTTCTTTACCAAATATCAGCGCCATTACTAGAAAAAAGGAAAAAGAAAAGAAAACAGAAAAAGAAAGAAAAAAAAGAAAAAACCTTATCAAAGAAGAGACTGATCAGAAAAAAGAAAGAAAAAAAAAAGAAAGAAAATAGAAAAAAAAGACAAAAAAAAGACTTTACCAAAAAAGAGATTGATCAGGTCAGCGTTTATTTTCTTCTTTACCAAATATCAGCGCCATTACTAGAAAAAAGGAAAAAGGAAAGAAAAAAGAAAATAAAAAGAAAAAAAAAGAAAAAACATTATCAAAGAAGAGACTGATCAGAAAAAAGAAAGAAAAAGAAAAAAGGAAAGAAAATAGAAAAAAAAGAAAAAAAAGGAAAGAAAATAGAAAAAAAGAAAAAAAAAGAAAAAAAAAGACTTTACCAAAAAAGAGATTGATCAGGTCAGCGTTTATTTTCTTCTTTACCAAATATCAGCGCCATTACTAGAAAAAAGGAAAAAGAAAAGAAAAAAGAAAAAGAAAGAAAAAAAAAGAAAAAACTTTATCAAAGAAGAGACTGATAAGAAAAATAGAAAGAAAAAGAAAAAAAAGGAAAGAAAATAGAAAAAAAAAAAAAGAAAAAAAAAGACTTTACCAAAAAAGAGATTGATCAGATCAGCGTTTATTTTCTTCTTTACCAAATATCAGCGCCATTACTAGAAAAAAGGAAAAAGAAAAGAAAAAAGAAAAAAATAGAAAAAAACATTATCAAAGAAGAGACTGATCAGAAAAAAGAAGGAAAAAGAAAAAAAAAGGAAAGAAAATAGAAAAAAAAGAAAAAAAAAGACTTTACCAAAAAAGAGATTGATCAGATCAGCGTTTATTTTCTTCTTTACCAAATATCAGCGCCATTACTAGAAAAAAGGAAAAAGAAAAGAAAAAAGAAAAAGAAAGAAAAACATTATCAAAGAAGAGACTGATCAGAAAAAAGAAGGAAAAAGAAAAAAAAGGAAAGAAAATAGAAAAAAAAGAAAAAAAAAGACTTTACCAAAAAAGAGATTGATCAGGCCAGCGTTTATTTTCTTCTTTACCAAATATCAGCGCCATTACTAGAAAAAAGGAAAAAGGAAAGAAAAAAGAAAAAGAAAGAAAAAAAAGAAAAAACATTATCAAAGAAGAGACTGATTAGAAAAAAGAAGGAAAAAGAAAAAAAAGGAAAGAAAATAGAAAAAAAAAGAAAGAAAAAAGATTTTACCAAAAAAGAGATTGATCAGGTCAGCGTTTATTTTCTTCTTTACCAAATATCAGCGCCATTACTAGAAAAAAGGGAAAAAGAAAAGAAAAATGAAAAAAAAAGAAAAAAAATTATCAAAGAAGAGACTGATCAGAAAAAAGAAGGAAAAAGAAAAAAAAAAGGAAAGAAAATAGAAAAAAAAGAAAAAAGAAAGACTTTACCAAAAAAGAGATTGATCAGGTCAGCGTTTATTTTCTTCTTTACCAAATATCAGCGCCATTACTAGAAAAAAGGAAAAAGCAAAGAAAAAAGAAAATAAAAGAAACAAAAAGAAAAAACATTATCAAAGAAGAGACTGATCAGAAAAAAGAAAGAAAAAGAAAAAAGGAAAGAGAATAGAAAAAAAAAGAAAAAAAGACTTGACCAAAAATGAGATTGATCAGGTCAGCGTTTATTATCTTCTTTACCAAATATCAGCGCCATTACTAGAAAAAAGGAAAAAGAAAAGAAAAAAAAAGAAAGAAAAAAAAATTATCAAAGAAGAGACTGATCAGAAAAAAGAAGGAAAAAGAAAAAAAAAGGAAAGAAAATAGAAAAAAAAGAAAAAAAAGACTTTACCAAAAAAGAGATTGATCAGGTCAGCGTTTATTTTCTTCTTTACCAAATATCAGCGCCATTACTAGAAAAAAGGAAAAAGAAAAGAAAAAAGAAAAAGAAAGAAAAAAAGGAAAGAAAATAGAAAAAAAAAAAAAAAAAAAAAAAAAATGACTTTACCAAAAAAGAGATTGATCAGGTCAGCGTTTATTTTCTTATTTACAAAATATCAGCGCCATTACTAGAAAAAAGGAAAAAGAAAAGAAAAAAAAAAGAAAGAAAAAAAATTATCAAAGAAAGGACTGATCAGAAAAAGAAGGAAAAAGAAAAAAAAGGAAAGAAAATAGAAAAAAAGAAAAAAAAGACTTTACCAAAAAAGAGATTGATCAGGTCAGCGTTTATTTTCTTCTTTACCAAATATCAGCGCCATTACTAGAAAAAAGGAAAAAGAAAAGAAAAAAGAAAAAGAAAGAAAAAAAAAGAAAAAACATTATCAAAGAAGAGACTGATCAGAAAAAAGAAAGAAAAAGAAAAAAAGAAAAGAAAATAGAAAAAAAAGAAAAAAAGACTTTACCAAAAAAGAGATTGATCACGTCAGCGTTTATTTTCTTCTTTACCAAATATCAGCGCCATTACTAGAAAAAAGGAAAAAGAAAAGAAACAAAAAAAAGAAAGAAAAAAAAATTATCAAAGAAGGGACTGATCAGAAAAAGAAGGAAAAAGAAAAAAAGGAAAGAAAATAGAAAAAAAGAAAAAAAAGACTTTACCAAAAAAGAGATTGATCAGGTCAGCGTTTATTTTCTTCTTTACCAAATATCAGCGCCATTACTAGAAAAAAAGGAAAAAGAAAAGAAAAAAGAAAAAGAAAGAAAACGAAAGAAGAAACATTATCAAAGAAGAGACTGATCAGAAAAAAGAAAGAAAAAGAAAAAAAGGAAAGAAAATAGAAAAAAAGAAAAAAAGACTTTACCAAAAAAGAGATTGATCAGGTGAGCGTTTATTTTCTTCTTTACCAAATATCAGCGCCATTACTAGAAAAAAGGAAAAAGAAAAGAAAAAAAAAGAAAGAAAAAAAAATTATCAAAGAAGGGACTGATCAGAAAAAGAAGGAAAAAGAAAAAAAAAGGAAAGAAAATAGAAAAAAAGAAAAAAAAGACTTTACCAAAAAAGAGATTGATCAGGTCAGCGTTTATTTTCTTCTTTACCAAATATCAGCGCCATTACTAGAAAAAAGGAAAAAGCAAAGAAAAAAGAAAAAAAAAGAAAAAAAAAGAAAAAACATTATGTAAGAAGAGACTGATCAGAAAAAAGAAAGAAAAAGAAAAAAAAGGAAAGAAAATAGAAAAAAAAAAAAAAGAAAAAAAAAAGACTTTACCAAAAAAGAGATTGATCAGGTCAGCGTTTATTTTCTTCTGTACCAAATATCAGCGCCATTACTAGAAAAAAGGAAAAAGGAAAGAGAAAAGAAAAAGAAAGAAAAAAAAAAGAAAAAACATTATCAAAGAAGAGACTGATCAGAAAAAAGAAAGAAAAAGAAAAAAGGAAAGAAAATAGAAAAAAAGAAAAAAAAAGAAAAAAAAGACTTTACCAAAAAAGAGATTGATCAGGTCAGCGTTTATTTACTTCTTTACCAAATATCAGCGCCATTACTAGAAAAAAGGAAAAAGAAAAGAAAAAAGAAAAAAGAAAGAAAAAGAAAAAAAAGGAAAGAAAATAGAAAAAAAGGAAAAAAAAAGAAAAAAAAAGACTTTACCAAAAAAGAGATTGATCAGATCAGCGTTTATTTTCTTATTTACCAAATATCAGCGCCATTACTAGAAAAAAGGAAAAAGAAAAGAAAAAAGAAAAAGAAAGAAAAAAAATTATCAAAGAAGAGACTGATCAGAAAAAAGAAGGAAAAAGAAAAAAAAAGGAAAGAAAATAGAAAAAAAAAGAAAAAAAAAGACTTTTCCAAAAAAGAGATTGATCAGGTCAGCGTTTATTTTCTTCTTTACAAAATATCAGCGCCATTACTAGAAAAAAGAAAAAAGAAAAGAAAAAAGAAAGAAAAAGAAAAAAAAGAAAAACATTATTAAAGAAGAGACTGATAAGAAAAAAAGAAAGAAAAAGAAAAAAGAAAGAAAAAAGAAAAAAAAGAAAAAAAAAGACTTTACCAAAAAAGAGATTGATCAGGTCAGCGTTTATTTTCTTGTTTACCAAATATCAGCGCCATTACTAGAAAAAAGGAAAAAGAAAAGAAAAAAGAAAAAGAAAGAAAAAAAAAGAAAAAACATTATCAAAGAAGAGACTGATCAGAAAAAAGAAAGAAAAAGAAAAAAGGAAAGAAAATAGAAAAAAAAGAAAAAAAAGGAAAGAAAATAGAAAAAAAGAAAAAAAAGAAAAAAAAAAGACTTTACCAAAAAAGAGATTGATCAGGTCAGCGTTTATTTTCTTCTTTACCAAATATCAGCGCCATTACTAGAATAAAGGAAAAAGAAAAGAAAAAAGAAAAAGAAAGAAAAAAAAAGAAAAAACTTTATCAAAGAAGAGACTGATAAGAAAAAAAGAAAGAAAAAGAAAAAAAGGAAAGAAAATAGAAAAAAAAGAAAAAAAAAGAAAAAAAAAGACTTTACCAAAAAAGAGATTGATCAGATCAGCGTTTATTTTCTTCTTTACCAAATATCAGCGCCATTACTAGAAAAAAGGAAAAAGAGAAGAAAAAAGAAAAAAAAAGAAAAAAAATTATCAAAGAAGAGACTGATCAGAAAAAAGAAGGAAAAAGAAAAAAAAGGAAAGAAAATAGAAAAAAAAGAAAAAAAAGACTTTACCAAAAAAGAGATTGATCAGGCCAGCGTTTATTTTCTTCTTTACCAAATATCAGCGCCATTACTAGAAAAAAGGAAAAAGGAAAGAAAAAAGAAAAAGAAAGAAAAAAAAGAAAAAAACATTATCAAAGAAGAGACTGATCAGAAAATAGAAAGAAAAAGAAAAAAAAGGAAAGAAAATAGAAAAAAAAGAAAAAAAAAGAAAAAAAAAAGACTTTACCAAAAAAGAGATTGATCAGATCAGCGTTTATTTTCTTCTTTACCAAATATCAGCGCCATTACTAGAAAAAAGGAAAAAGAAAAGAAAAAAGAAAAAGAAAGAAAAGACATTATCAAAGAAGAGACTGATCAGAAAAAAGAAGGAAAAAGAAAAAAAAAGGAAAGAAAATAGAAAAAAAAGAAAAAAAAAGACTTTACCAAAAAAGAGATTGATCAGGTCAGCGTTTATTTTCTTCTTTACCAAATATCAGCGCCATTACTAGAAAAAAGGAAAAAGCAAAGAAAAAAGAAAAAGAAAGAAACAAAAAGAAAAAACATTATCAAAGAAGAGACTGATCAGAAAAAAGAAAGAAAAAGAAAAAAGGAAAGAAAATAGAAAAAAAAGAAAAAAAAGACTTTACCAAAAAAGAGATTGATCAGGTCAGCGTTTATTTTCTTCTTTACCAAATATCAGCGCCATTACTAGAAAAAAGGAAAAAGAAAAGAAAAAAGAAAAAGAAAGAAAAAAAAAAGAAAAAACATTATCAAAGAAGAGACTGATCAGAAAAAAGAAAGGAAAAGAAAAAAAGGAAAGAAAATAGAAAAAAAGAGAAAAAAAAGAAAAAAAAAGACTTTACCAAAAAAGAGATTGATCAGGTCAGCGTTTATTTTCTTCTTTACCAAATATCAGCGCCATTACTAGAAAAAAAGAAACAGAAAAGAAAAAAGAAAAAGAAAGAAAAAAACATTATCAAAGAAGAGACTGATAAGAAAAAAAGAAAAAAAAAAGAAAAAAAGGAAAGAAAAAAGAAAAAAAAAGAAAGAAAATAGAAAAAAAAAGATTTTACCAAAAAAGAGATTGATCAGGTCAGCGTTTATTTTCTTCTTTACTAAATATCAGCGCCATTACTAGAAAAAAGGAAAAAGAAAAGAAAAAAGAAAAAGAAAGAAAAAAAAGAAAAAACATTATCAAAGAAGAGACTGATTAGAAAAAAGAAGGAAAAAGAAGAAAAGGAAAGAAAATAGAAAAAAAGAGAAAAAAAAAGAAAAAAAAGACTTTACCAAAAAAGAGATTGATCAGGTGAGCGTTTATTTTCTTCTTTACCAAATATCAGCGCCATTACTAGAAAAAAGGAAAAAGAAAAGAAAAAAGAAAAAAAAAGAAAAAAAAGAAAAAACATTATGTAAGAAGAAACTGATCAGAAAAAAAGAAAGAAAAAGAAAAAAAAGGAAAGAAAATAGAAAAAAAAAAAAGGAAAAAAAAAAGACTTTACCAAAAAAGAGATTGATCAGGTCAGCGTTTATTTTCTTCTGTACCAAATATCAGCGCCATTACTAGAAAAAAGGAAAAAGGAAAGAGAAAAGAAAAAGAAAGAAAAAAAAAAGAAAAAACATTATCAAAGAAGAGACTGATCAGAAAAAAGAAAGAAAAAGAAAAAAGGAAAGAAAATAGAAAAAAAGAAATAAAAAGAAAAAAAGACTTTACCAAAAAAGAGATTGATCAGGTCAGCGTTTATTTACTTCTTTACCAAATATCAGCGCCATTACTAGAAAAAAGGAAAAAGAAAAGAAAAAACTAAAAAGAAAGAAAAAGAAAAAAAGGAAAGAAAATAGAAAAAAAGGAAAAAAAAGAAAAAAAAAGACTTTACCAAAAAAGAGATTGATCAGATCAACGTTTATTTTCTTATTTACCAAATATCAGCGCCATTACTAGAAAAAAGGAAAAAGAAAAGAAAAAAGAAAAAGAAAGAAAAAAAATTATCAAAGAAGAGACTGATCAGAAAAAAGAAGGAAAAAGAAAAAAAAGGAAAGAAAATAGAAAAAAAAAGAAAAAAAAAGACTTTTCCAAAAAAGAGATTGATCAGGTCAGCGTTTATTTTCTTCTTTACCAAATATCAGCGCCATTACTAGAAAAAAGAAAAAAGAAAAGAAAAAAGAAAGAAAAAGAAAAAAAAAGAAAAACATTATTAAAGAAGAGACTGATAAGAAAAAAAAAAAGAAAAAGAAAAAAGAAAGAAAAAAGAAAAAAAAAGAAAAAAAAAAGACTTTACCAAAAAAGAGATTGATCAGGTCAGCGTTTATTTTCTTGTTTACCAAATATCAGCGCCATTACTAGAAAAAAGGAAAAAGAAAAGAAAAAAGAAAAAGAAAGAAAAAAAAAGAAAAAACATTATCAAAGAAGAGACTGATCAGAAAAAAGAAAGAAAAAGAAAAAAGGAAAGAAAATAGAAAAAAAAGAAAAAAAAGGAAAGAAAATAGAAAAAAAGAAAAAAAAGAAAAAAAAAAGACTTTACCAAAAAAGAGATTGATCAGGTCAGCGTTTATTTTCTTCTTTACCAAATATCAGCGCCATTACTAGAATAAAGGAAAAAGAAAAGAAAAAAGAAAAAGAAAGAAAAAAAAAGAAAAAACTTTATCAAAGAAGAGACTGATAAGAAAAAAAGAAAGAATAAGAAAAAAAGGAAAGAAAATAGAAAAAAAAGAAAAAAAAAGAAAAAAAAAGACTTTACCAAAAAAGAGATTGATCAGATCAGCGTTTATTTTCTTCTTTACCAAATATCAGCGCCATTACTAGAATAAAGGAAAAAGGAAAGAAAAAAGAAAAAGAAAGAAAAAAAAGAAAAAAACATTATCAAAGAAGAGACTGATCAGAAAAAAGAAAGAAAAAGAAAAAAAAGGAAAGAAAATAGAAAAAAAAGAAAAAAAAAGAAAAAAAAAGACTTTACCAAAAAAGAGATTGATCAGATCAGCGTTTATTTTCTTCTTTACCAAATATCAGCGCCATTACTAGAAAAAAGGAAAAAGAAAAGAAAAAAGAAAAAGAAAGAAAAAACATTATCAAAGAAGAGACTGATCAGAAAAAAGAAGGAAAAAGAAAAAAAAAGGAAAGAAAATAGAAAAAAAAGAAAAAAAAAGACTTTACCAAAAAAGAGATTGATCAGGCCAGCGTTTATTTTCTTCTTTACTAAATATCAGCGCCATTACTAGAAAAAAGGAAAAAGGAAAGAAAAAAGAAAAAGAAAGAAAAAACATTATCAAAGAAGAGACTGATCAGAAAAAAGAAGGAAAAAGAAAAAAAAAGGAAAGAAAATAGAAAAAAAAGAAAAAAAAAGACTTTACCAAAAAAGAGATTGATCAGGTCAGCGTTTATTTTCTTCTTTACCAAATATCAGCGCCATTACTAGAAAAAAGGAAAAAGGAAAGAAAAAAGAAAAAGAAAGAAAAAAAAGAAAAAAACATTATCAAAGAAGAGACTGATCAGAAAAAAGAAGGAAAAAGAAAAAAAAGGAAAGAAAATAGAAAAAAAAGAAAAAAAAGACTTTACCAAAAAAGAGATTGATCAGGCCAGCGTTTATTTTCTTCTTTACCAAATATCAGCGCCATTACTAGAAAAAAGGAAAAAGGAAAGAAAAAAGAAAAAGAAAGAAAAAAAAGAAAAAAACATTATCAAAGAAGAGACTGATCAGAAAAAAGAAAGAAAAAGAAAAAAAAGGAAAGAAAATAGAAAAAAAAGAAAAAAAAAGAAAAAAAAAGACTTTACCAAAAAAGAGATTGATCAGATCAGCGTTTATTTTCTTCTTTACCAAATATCAGCGACATTACTAGAAAAAAGGAAAAAGAAAATAAAAAAGAAAAAGAAAGAAAAAACATTATCAAAGAAGAGACTGATCAGAAAAAAGAAGGAAAAAGAAAAAAAAGGAAAGAAAATAGAAAAAAAAGAAAAAAAAAGACTTTACCAAAAAAGAGATTGATCAGGTCAGCGTTTATTTTCTTCTTTACCAAATATCAGCGCCATTACTAGAAAAAAGGAAAAAGAAAAGAAAAAAGAAAAAGAAAGAAAAAGAAAGAAAAAACATTATCAAAGAAGAGACTGATCAGAAAAAAGAAGGAAAAAGAAAAAAGGAAAGAAAATAGAAAAAAAGAAAAAAAAAGAAAAAAAAGGCTTTACCAAAAAAGAGATTGATCAGGTCAGCGTTTATTTTCTTCTTTACCAAATATCAGCGCCATTACTAGAAAAAAAGAAAAAGAAAAGAAAAAAGAAAAAGAAAGAAAAAGAAAGAAAATACATTATCAAAGAAGAGACTGATCAGAAAAAAGAAAGAAAAAGAAAAAAAGGAAAGAAAATAGAAAAAAAAGAAAAAAAAAAGAAAAAAAAGACTTTACCAAAAAAGAGATTGATCAGGTCAGCGTTTATTTTCCTCTTTACCAAATATCAGCGCCATTACTAGAAAAAAGGAAAAAGGAAAGAAAAAAGAAAAAAAAAGAAAAAACATTATCAAAGAAGAGACTCATCAGAAAAAAGAAAGAAAAAGAAAAAAAGGAAAGAAAATAGAAAAAAAAGAAAAAAAAAGAAAAAAAAAGACTTTACCAAAAAAGAGATTGATCAGGTCAGCGTTTATTTTCTTCTTTACCAAATATCAGCGCCATTACTAGAAAAAAAGAAAAAGAAAAGAAAAAAGAAAAAGAAAGAAAAAAAAAAAACATTATCAAAGAAGAGACTGATCAGAAAAAAGAAAGAAAAAGAAAAAAAGGAAAGAAAATAGAAAAAAAAGAAAAAAAAAAAAAAAAAAGACTTTACCAAAAAAGAGATTGATCAGGTCAGCGTTTATTTTCCTCTTTACCAAATATCAGCGCCATTACTAGAAAAAAGGAAAAAGGAAAGAAAAAAGAAAAAAAAAGAAAAAACATTATCAAAGAAGAGACTCATCAGAAAAAAGAAAGAAAAAGAAAAAAAGGAAAGAAAATAGAAAAAAAAGAAAAAAAAAGACTTTACCAAAAAAGAGATTGATCAGGTCAGCGTTTATTTTCTTCTTTACCAAATATAAGCGCCATTACTAGAAAAAAAGAAAAAGAAAAGAAAAAAGAAAAAAGAAAAAGAAAGAAAAAAAAAGGAAAAAAACATTATCAAAGAAGAGACTGATCAGAAAAAAGAAGGAAAAAGAAAAAAAGGAAAGAAAATAGAAAAAAAAAAAAGAAAAAAAAAAGACTTTACCAAAAAAGAGATTGATCAGGTCAGCGTTTATTTTCTTCTTTACCAAATATCAGCGCCATTACTAGAAAAAAGGAAAAAGAAAAGAAAAAAGAAAAAAAAAGAAAAAAAAAGAAAAAACATTATGAAAGAAGAGACTGATAAGAAAAAAAGAAAGAAAAAGAAAAAAAGGAAAGAAAATAGAAAAAAAAGAAAAAAAAGAAAAAAAAAGACTTTACCAAAAAAGAGATTGATCAGATCAGCGTTTATTTTCTTCTTTACCAAATATCAGCGCCATTACTAGAAAAAAGGAAAAAGAAAAGAAAAAAGAAAAAGAAAGAAAAAAATTATCAAAGAAGAGACTGATCAGAAAAAAGAAGGAAAAAGAAAAAAAAAAGGAAAGAAAATAGAAAAAAAAGAAAAAAGAAGACTTTACCAAAAAAGAGATTGATCAGGTCAGCGTTTATTTTCTTCTTTACCAAATATCAGCGCCATTACTAGAAAAAAGGAAAAAGAAAAGAAAAAAGAAAAAGAAATAAAAAAAGGAAAGAAAATAGAAAAACAAAGAAAAAAAAAGAAAAAAAAAAGACTTTACCAAAAAAGAGATTGATCAGGTCAGCGTTTATTTTCTTCTTTACCAAATATCAGCGCCATTACTAGAAAAAAGGAAAAAGGAAAGAAAAAAGAAAAAGAAAGAAAAAAAAAAGAAAAAACATTATCAAAGAAGAGACTCATCAGAAAAATATCAGCGCCATTATTTTTCGTTATTATTTTATTATTCTACTTCCATTTTTTTTTTTTTTTTTAGTATGCTATTGTTGCTGAAATAAATCTTTTGGAGTTCAGAATTAATTGCGATATAATATGACTTCTACTAAAAAATAGAAAAAAAAAACTAGCTGAAGTAACGGTTTCCACTTAGCATAAAACATTACTCTTCCTAATAAAAATCGAGCTCTATCGACAACCGGTAATGTAAACTAAAAAAAAAGTACATAAAGATAATATAACTATGAATGAATTAATTTATCCGCATTTGCATCACATTTTTCTACACATGCTGCAAACTGAGATTTAAAAAAATCGTAGCAAGAAAATTCGTAATTCGTTTATTATAGGTACACAGAAGAAGAAATGAAAGAATTAATGTGGTTCTAATCTATATATGTATGGCGAGCTCTTAGCTGGCAGTAGACCAATCAGTAGACCATTCCTCAGATTTAAGGATGTGTGAAAAAGGGACTTAAAATCCGGCAACATCAACCCTGTTGACCTTAAATCCTATGCAGCGGACCGTGACTCCTGGAGGACCAAATTCCAGAAATGTGTCCGGCTGAGCGAGGATAGAAGAGATGAACAGTGGAAGGAGAAGAGAGGCAGGCGCAAAAGGCCAGCATCAGCAGCAGCATCGGCAGAGCATGACAGAGGGTATCCCTGCGGGAAGTGCAACAGAATCTACCGCTCTCGTATCGGTCTGCTTAGTCGCAGTAGCGATTCTCCATCGTCTGTCTAGACGGAAGGGCGCCAACATCTACAGCGGACCATGTAAGAGATGAGCAAGATGTTTCTTCACATTACATAATCTAAAATAACATTTTTGGTTTGTCATGCTTAATTTTTAAATAACATATTTTGGTCTGTCATGCTTAATTTATAATAGTATATTTTTGGTCTGCTAGGCTTTTTTTTACAGGTGAAAAAGGACAGCATCAGCAGCAGCATTGGCAGAGCATGACAGAGGGTATTACTGCGGGAAGTGCAACAGAATCTGCAGCTTCCGCATCGGTCTGCTCAATCACAGCAACAGTTGCCACCGCTCATGACAACTTTCAGGCGCGATTCTCCATCGTCTATCTCTAGATGGAAGGATGCCATAGGAAATCTATCTATCTATCTATCTATCTATCTATCTATCTATCTATCTATCTATCTATCTATCTATCAAAGTGAACATGTCTGTGTGTGTGTGTCTGTCTGTCTGTCTGACTGTGTGTCTGTGTACATCTTCCTCCGCAATAACTCTGTCAATTTTAAGTCTACAGACTCGAAATTTGATATACAGGGTACTGAGATTTGGGAAAATCTACGTGATCGATGTTCGGCCAGAAAATTGGCGATTAAGGGGTCAAAGTTCAACGATTTGAACCTTTGAGAACTCTATCAAACTCCTCCGAGAATTTGGGGTCTAAACACTTGAAATTTCAGATATAGGTTCCTTGGACATGGATCTAACTTAGTAACTGGATTTGAGCCCAAACAATAAATTTTAAGGGGTCATAATAGGGGTCAAAGTTAAAAAAAATGTACCGTTTTTTTTTTTTGCTCAGCATACACCTCCAAACACCCGGGCAACGCCGGGCAACGCCGAGCACCCATGCTAGTATATCTATAAAAGTGAAATTGTCTGTGTGTGTGTGTGTCCATTTCCCTACAAATAACTTTGTCAATTTTCAGTCTACAGACTCGAGATTTGACATAAGGGCTATTGAGATTTAGTAAAATCTTTTTAATCGGTTTTCGGCAAGGGATCAAAGTTCAACTATTTTACCTTTGAAAACTCTGCAAAATTCTTCCGCCAATTTTGGGTCTAAGCATTTGAAATTTTAGATGTAGGTTACTTGGGCATAAATCAAACTTTTTAATTTGATTTGAGCCACAATACATGTTAAGGGGTTAAAATTGGGGTCAAAGTTAAAAAAAAATTGACCCCTTTTGGTCTGAACAGTAGACATAAGGCAAGTTTTTAATCGGTTTTTGGCCGAAAATTTGGCTGCAAAGGGATCAAAATTCAAAAGATTTGACCTTTGCGGTCTCTAGCAAACTATTCAGCCAATTTTGGGTCTAAACATTTGAAAATTTACATTAAAGGTAGTCAGATATGCAGCGAGTTTTTTTATTCAGTTTTTGGGGCGAAAATTTGGCTGCTAAGAGGTCAAAGTTGAAGGAGTTGACTTTACCAAACCCCTCCGCCAATTTTGAGTCTTAACACTTGTAATTTTAGATGTAGGTCAGTTGGACATGAGCCAAACTTTTTAATATATATATATATATTACATATTATATAACAGAAACATTCTAGAGTTCGACCAGATGCACCTGAAGTAATTACTAATGATTATTATATTGTCCAATTTCTACTGTACACTCTTTAACCCTTATCCTTGAGTGGCCTCTTGGCCTTGATAATGTGTTGATACCTATGAAAAAAAAAAAAGAAAAAGTCCAATGTGAACAAGTTCTAATTGAATCGTCCCCCTAAGTAATCCAAGTTACAAAATTCCCACTGTTTACTATGCTAAAATCACAATGACTAATGTATACCTATTAACCCTTATCCTTGAGTGGCCTCTGGGCCTTGATAAGTGGTGACACCCATGTAAAAAAAAAAAAAGTTTAAAACATCGACCGAAACGTTGTGAAAATGACACTTAAGATGAGAACAGTAGTCCGATGGGTCCAAATCATACGGTGTAGTTGGGTCCAATAGTCATCAGAATTTTATGTCATCAACTGATCTACGAATTTCATACTGGCAATAACAAATCTTTATAGGAAGTCTTTTTCTTTATTTTCATTAAATAGCTTTCTTTATTTTGAAGTAAACTCTTTATAGGCCGGAATAAGTGGACAATTGTGACTAATAAAAAAACGAAAAAAAAAACAAAAACAAAACAAACAAACAAACAAACAAAAAAAACAACAACTCCAAAATAATGTTATTTTTTGCTTTCTTTCTTTGCCGCTTTATCTTTTGGCGGGAAAATCTACTCCCCCTTCCCCGAGGAGCAGAATATTATTAAAAAAGCATAATAGCAAAAAAAAAAAAAAAAAAAAGTGAAAGTAAATAAAAGTCGTGAACATTAATCTATTATTGACGAAAGGTCAGAGGCTTAATAAAAGCAGCAGCAGCAGCAGCAGCAGCAGCAGCAGCAACAGGAACAACAACAACAAAAAAAAAAAATAACCGGAAGAAAATGGCCACGTTCTCGAGAGAAAAAACAGAGAACCAAATAAAACAGACATAAAAGATTATTAGGCCTTTTGCCAGTTAAAGTATGTCAATTCGTAACAATACCTGATTGTTTGGTTTATGATATAACCAGGATACTCAAAAAGTTTACATAAATGACAAAACACATTATTTTTTTTTTGTTGGGGGGGGGACTTTTTGAGATGAGCATTGATAATTCGCATTATTCGGACTAAAAAACACGTTGACACACCGGTTCCAGTCAGTTAAGCAACATTGAGCCTGGTCATTGCTAAAAATGGGTGACCAGTTTGGGAATACCAGGCGCTGTATGTAGGAGGGCATCGACACCTCCTGGCAAGAGTTGCAGAAAGCCTAACGTCGTCATCTATACACTGACGGGGGATATACATGCGCCTAGAGGAGCGCTTGTGAATTTCATACTACCATGGAACTTCTTCCTTTGGAGAAAGCCGGTTAAAGCTGTGTAGAGTTAGTGCCGCTTCACACACACACACACACAAATCATTCCGTGGCACACACACACACACACACTATATATATATATATATATATATATATATATATATATATATATATATATATATATGAGCAAACAATTAATAAAATATGTTAAAAAACACTTTGAAATGAGTTAAAAACATATTTAATATGAAAAGGAAACACTAGATAAGTGGATAGTCCTTAATCCGCGGAGTTTCGAATATGTTTTTAACTCATTTCAAAGTGTTTTTTAACATATTTTATTAACTGTTTGCTCATATTATAAGCTCTATTTCCTATTTGGTTTTATCGAGCTTTTATACCTGGCTGAGATAATTTTATAAATATTAATTCTTTAATATTTATAATTTACTTTAATTTTACCATCTCGGATCATTTTGGTAAATTCAATTGTAATTTTCATTATATATATATATATATATATATATATATATATATATATATATATATATATATATATATATATACTAGCTGACCGTCCGGCGTTGCTCGGTCGTACAATACGCTTAAACATGATATTTTAATTTATGCAGATTGCGTATGTATTATTATAGAATCAGTCCTCTATTGAATATTATATATTACGAGAAGAAAATGTTACTGGTGGACTAATTTGCAAAAAAAAAAAAAAAACAAACAAAAAAAAAACAACAAAAAAACAGTAAAGAAATAAAATAAATAACAATGATAATGTAGTTCATCAAATCTCGTCTGTTTTTGTTTACAATATCACGCCAGCTGATATTTACACTTGGCGATGAATGCCCTGGAAAAGTCACTTTTGGGTGTCCATCTGTTAGTATCCAGAGAACTAGCTTGTGGCTTCCTTTTCCTTTAGATTCTCTTCTCGCGAGGAGGCGCGTACAGTGGCCCACAAGTAAAAAAAAAAAAAAAAATAAAAAAAAAATAAATAAATAAAATAAAAACACTCAAAGCACAAACTCTGACACATTCTGTAATCATCAGTTGGGCTCTACACGCTAATAACGTTCAAATTTTAGTTTGTTGAGACCTCTTTTTCATTATTTGACTTCAGCTCATTTCAGCCTCCTAAACTTTACCAATCTGATCCAAGACGCAACCTGTTTTCATCTGTCCCAAACTAAAATCTGTCCGTAAATTGTCTCGAACCATGATAAACTTTCGCAAAACTAACTCGAAATATATTGACCTCTATGTCCGGTCCTTTGTCTCACTTACTGTCACACAATGATCAACAATCCTATTCCAGCTTTCTTTTGTGTGCCTTGCTTAACAACTCCCTTCCTATTATCTTTCCACTAACCACATTTCCTATAACCTTTATGCAGTGACCGGCTCCTCCCATCCTCCTCTGCTGTACCATTTTTTTTTTCACAATAAAAATATAATAATTGCGAATTGGAACAAAGCAAAAACAAAACAAAAACAAAAAAAACAAAAGCCCCGATAATTTCATAAATATTAGCAAACCAGAAGCAAAGTTAGCAGCAAACGGTAATTCATCAGATTCTGGCCTTGATATTAAACTCTATCAGTAATATAACTTCCGGCGAGAGCTTTAATCAAAAAAGTTATTTATTCATTAAATTGTTACAGATTAGTTAACAAAGAACCCCTCTCTTAAAGTCCTACAGATAATTTAGAAAGCCATCCTTAATTTGGAGAATCGATAATGGCTTAAAAATAAAAATTAAACAAAATACTGGGAAAACCCACCCAATAAATGGCACCATAAAAATCATTGGGTGAATTTCTACAAGCAATTTGTTTAATTTATTTTTATTTTTACGTCATTATCGGGTCTCCAAAGATATAACGCTATTGTGTTGGCCATTTTTTCTTATTCTCACGTAACGTTCGACACTTGTAATTTGTAAATCAATTTTGGCCAATTTTCTGTCGTATAACATTTTTTATAGAAAAATCTTTTTGCTGCAAGAAAATTAAAAGCAGTGGCCGCCAACGATTAAATTATTGAATTAAATTTCAATTTTCCATAGTTGATAAAATAAATTTGATTAATGTAAATATGGCAGCGGTAAGATTTTATTTAGGCGTTTTTCTTTTTTCCAAATTATTATACACTAGAAGGACCCGTTAACCGGCGTTGCCCAGTGGTAGTACCGCCCCCCCGCGTAAAAATTTGAAGTACAATTGGTGTTGTTGTTGTAGTCCAACCATCAACCTCTTCATATTAAGAACCGCAATTGGAATGGACACCCCTAACCTACCTATGTTAAAAACGGCTTTCGCAACAGACACCCCAGTTTGTGGGTGTAGGTGTGGGCGTGGTTGGCAAAAAATTAGTCGGTAATGTAATGATATCTAGTAATAAGCAATATATTTTGGTTTGTGATCAAGCTACTTCTTCTATAGGCTATGACGATCATGAATATGGCGCTCATCGGAATAAATGTAATGCTATAATAAATACAGTGCATATAAATGAAACATAATAAGTTCTCATGTACCATTGTTAGAATTGGCATATATATATATATATATATATATATATATATATTTGCCTTTCTGGTACCTAAGGTACTTAAGCTTTTATGCATTTTTATTCTCATAGCATTTATATGATAGTTAACATGTCGCAGAATGGATCTTGTAATCCTAAACTTACTTATTAATAGTTTTTCTTTTTCTATTTTATTATTTAATTCATCTAAATTTTTTTTCATATATTAATAAAAATAGTAACCGTATTATTTTATATTTTTTTGTTATTGGGGAATTGGTATTATCCACTGGAGAGCCATATATTAAACAGCTGTCCTGTTTTTAAATCTCCGAAACAGCTTCATGGTAAGCAGCTGATGATCCCCGTTTTCTATTTACAAAATTTTAGTTAATGTTTTCTCTTTTCATGCTCTGTTTTAAAATTGAAGATTTTTGCGAAATCAGCTTATGCAAATGCTAAGTCTCTTTCTATTTAACAATTTTTGTTAAGGCTTTTTTTTTTATATATATAAATGAATTATCTTTTGTCATTACAAAATTTTTAGAAGTCGGATTATGTAGGTGCTAAGTCTGCGATAGATTAAAGTTAATATTTTTTTCCTTCCGAGAATTTAGTTCTTTATTTTTATTTTTGCATTTTTTTATTCAAAGCTTCTTTAGACTATATATATATATATATATATATATATATATATATATATATATATATATAGTTAGTACATATGTATATATATATATATATATATATATATATATATATATATATATATAGTTAGTAAGTTATAAATGTATATGGCGATTAAGCTGCACTGAATATTCCGCGTTTTATCCAGTCTAGGACTCTTCAGGCTTATGCGCGAATTCTGTGGTTGTTTGTCGTTTTTATATACGCATCTTCTATTGAGATTTTAGTTAGCCAATCAGCTTTCTAGTATCCACCGCGGCCTTCTTATCAGCCAATGAGCATGCATTTATCGGACAAAGGCGTATGTGACCTCTGGTTGACCTGTTCCTTTGTGTGTGCTCTATTTAAGCTGAATATTTAGTTTCTTGCTCTGTTTTAAATCTAGCTTATATATATATATATATATATATATATCAGCTAGATTTAAGTATACCTATTAATTAAACATATACATCAACCTACTCATTTTTATTCTATGTATTTGTTTACTTATATTTTACTATATGCATTTAGATACACATTTATTTGCCTGTTTCTGGAGTTTGTAGATACCGGCCAGTCCCTCCCTTTAATTTGTATGTAAGTATGTATGTATGTTTTTATTTAACTTGTATATGTTTTTGGATATATTTTTGGATATGTGTATATATTTATGCATGCGTGTGTGTGTGTATTTGTATATATATGTATATATATGTGTGTGTGTGTTATTGTGTATGTATACATATATGTATATATATGTATATGCGTGTGTGTATGTATGTACATGTATGTGTGCATTTGTGTGTCTGTATATTTATATGTATGTGTATGTATATATATATGCATATGTATGTGTGTGTATATATGTATATATAGTTTTTTTTTGTTTTTTTTTCTAATATAATAGACGCTCCATTTCATAAACTTAGCCATTTATTTGTTCTTCTGACCAGTGTTTCTTAATTTAATTCTGGGACTTTCACGTGCATATCCAAGTTGACCTATTTATTAACGCTAACTTTCGCGCTTTTTGTCTGGGTCAGTTTGACCTTGCTTTTAAAATTTAAACTTTCACCGCTTTTTTTTTTCAAACCTTAATTTACTTGATTCCTCCAGCCTTGACAGACGTGTTTTAAATATTCTCTCCAGTGCTTTTTCTTTTAATGATTTGGAATTCATTCAATTTGCGATTTTTTCCAAGGAACTCTGCCGTTTGGATCATTTTTGACCATTTGGAATTTACCCATTGGATTGGAAATTTTTAATTCGACCGTTTTGGATTTTACCATTCTTGGATTTTTTACCCTTCACCGGACTATCCATTCATGTGAAATCTTTTTATCGTTTTTCTTTTACCTCCTATTCCCCTTACCTCACCCTTTTTTTAATCAAGTAAGATCTGTGACTTACTTGTAGTTTCATTAAATACTTTTATATGCAAAATCCGATCCCGCATTTTGCTAATTCCTGCCCTCTGATGAGAAGGAGAGTATTTCTTCGAAACTCCGCGGATTAAGGACTATCCACTTATGTTGTGCTTCCTTTTTTAAAATTAAATATGTTTTTAACTATTTTTCAAGATGTCTTTTAACATGTTTTATTTGTTCATATATATATATATATATATATATATATATATATATATATATATATATTAGTGGAAGTAACGACACCATTACAATTCAATTCCGATGATGGATCACTG
The DNA here is from genome assembly GCF_053919585.1 of Euprymna scolopes. Taxonomy (NCBI): domain Eukaryota; kingdom Metazoa; phylum Mollusca; class Cephalopoda; order Sepiida; family Sepiolidae; genus Euprymna; species Euprymna scolopes. Next base: position 4,449,692 of record NC_136526.1, on the reverse strand, counting down.
GATGATAAAGTAGTACTTATTCCCATTATACTGTCACAATGACTGCATGTATATATATATATATATATATATATATATATATATATATATATATATGTATATATATATATGCAGGATATGTAGATGCATATAAGGGGTGGGTAGCGTTTGGATCAAAGTTATTGAGGTGTGAATACTGTCAGCGGGTAGTATTAACGTTTAACGCCTTTCCTCTAAAACAATTGAAGCATCTCATGAAAGCTTAATAGGTTTTCGAGAAATGTGGCAACGTCGCCGGTCAAAGGCCAAATCGATAACCGTAATGGAATATTAAAGATTTAGAAGATCGTACAAGTCTCACGCACTTACTAATAGGAAGCAATATATATATATATATATATATATATATATATATATATATATATATATATATATATATATATATATATATGTGTGTGTGTGTGTGTGTGTGTGTGTGTGTTTTATTTTTTTATTACCGTATCTTTCTGTTAAGTTACATTATTATTTCAGCTACCCGGCCGTTTTTTTGACCGTCTGTAGCTCCCTCAGACTTTTACAGAAATGTTCGTTATTATGGGATAATAACGAAATGTTCGTTATTATGGGATGATAACGAACATTTCTGTAAAAGTCTGAGGAAGCTACAGACCCCTCCCCCCAAAAAACGGCCGGGTAGCTGAAACAATAATGTAACTTAACAGAAACGCATATTTGCTCTACAACAGTATTGAGCACTTTCTTCAGTTTTTATTAATTATCATTTCCACTATATATATATATATATATATATATATATGCGGATATGAATATAGGAAGAGGGAGGGGAGAGAGACAGAGATAGAGAGAGAGAGAGAGGTAATGAAAGGTGGTGGGGAAGAATTTCCATTTTATGTTTTGAAGATTTAATAAATGTGGTAAGGGTTAGGAGGGTTTAAGCTGTTCAACACGGATAGGAATATATGAGAGAGTGAGAGAGAGGGAGTGAGAGAGAGAGGGAGAGAGAGGAGAGAGAGAGAGAAAGAGAGAGAGGGAGAGAGAGGGGAGGAGAGAGAGAGAGGGAGAGACTGAGGGATATAAAGAAGGCGACAAAAGAGAGGAGATGTATAAGATGGATAGAGTTTTGGAAGCGGAGATGGAGGAAAGAAATATAGAGATGAGAATAAATACTGAAGAAGAGAGGGAGAGAAGCAAGCTATTCAACTCTAGGCTGTTGCGCTTAGATGTTGCGTATATGTCATATGGGTTTTGACATGTTAAAGGTTTATGCAGATTGGGAGGGGGGCGTTGTTTGCAGTAACTAAGATACGTCCTCTCAAAGCATATACACACACACACACACACACACACACACATATATAGCGGAGGTATTTCAGACGATATCAAAACATCGTTAAACTCACTACTCGTTCAAGCAGCCGCCAATAGCGTAATGGTTAGGAGCCTTGACTACCGTACAAACGGTCGGGTTTCAATCCTGGCTTGAGGTAGTTGCCTGTCTAGCCGCACTGATGAGCTGTGAAACAGCGAAACAGTACTGTATGTGGATGACTATATATGTATATATATATATATTCGGAAAAAAATCGGAACAATTGTGGGTATCGGAATCGGTGTCAGAATCGAAAAAATTGATGTCTATTTTCTGATGTCAAAACGATTCTTTCAATTGTCTTTTTTAATTTGATTCTGGAATAGCATTAGGACAAACATCATCCAATAACCTGTTTAATAGAAGTCGTACAAGAACTTTCCCAGCAGCTTCCAAAATCGTGATCTCACAATAGTGGTCACAAACATCTTCTGTCCCTTTCCTTTAAACAGGGTCACCAAGACACCATAAATCGAATCCTGTGGAACAGGAGCACCTGCCTAGATTTCCTCAACAAACCCAAGGATAGCATTAGCAATATCCACGCCTCCAATCTTAAGAAGTTCCATCGGAACACCATCCAAACCAGGTGCCTTGCCCCTGATGACTTGTGCGATAGCCAACTGCACCTCAACCAGACTAGGCAAACGATCCATTCTGAATATGATATTACATTGTGGTAGGCTATCAATTGCATCAGCATCTACTGCTGAGGGATTGTGAAACACATCAGTAAAGTTCTCTTGCCATCTTTTCAAGATATTTTCTGAATCCTTAATGACAACAGAACCATCTTTCGACATCAGGGGAGATAGTTAAGAGGTAGGAGGACCAAATACTTGGTGCAGGAGTCCATAAAATTCTTTGTGTCAAACAACTTTTGCATCCGCTCCGTCATATTCATCGACCATTGGTTTTTCATTTTTCTTAGCTCACGTTGCAATGTGGCTTTGATCTACAGGGTGGTCAAAAAGTCAGGTAACATGTTAAAGGTAGAAAAAAACAATATGATCCATTATAATCTCTATTCGTTTAATATTATTTGTTTAAATATTTGAGTGTAATATATAAACTTTAATTTTAAATTGTTTCATTTTATATTTCAATGTACGGTACTTAAATATACGTGTATTGCTAATATCGTTTTTCTTTAAAATGTTACCTGACTTTTTGACCACCCTGTATTTGTATTGTCGCAAATTAGTTGTATGATCACGAAGTACAGATTCATCAGCAATTAATTAATTTCAAGATTGTTCTAATCCCTCTTGAAGCCAAGAATTTCAGCACCAGCAGAATAAACCTGAGTCTTGAAATTCACGCATGTCCCATCAAATGCAAGATTATCAAACTTTTCCGCCATACTCTTTTAGACTTCATGCAACTTTAATTTGGTTACATCAATACGGCTAGGCACCTTAACGCCACTATGACGAACTTTCTTACGAATTCGTAGGTTAAACTTTCCTCTCACTAACTTGCGATCAGTGTCACATTCAGCACTGCCCATGACACCAACAGTATATGCTTGAAGGTCGCATTTTCGAGTTATGATGAAGTCAATTAGGTGACCATGCTTTGAACGTGGATGTATTCAAGTATCTTTGTGCTTCAGTTTACGGCGAAAAATAGTGTTGCAGATAAATTCTGAACATAGCTCTATCTAGGAATTATTATTGTGGAATGTCTATTTACTGTTTTCATATTTGTGTATATGTAATAGCTGTTGACTCATTAGCACATCATGATCATCACTGTAAAAATACACATTTTAGTCATTATGATAGTGATCCTATCTTTTCTCTCACCAACAACATCACTAACTCCAACGTTATTTCTTTATGGCTGTATCGCTGTCTCTCACATTGACAGCTGTTCAGAGGGCACATAGGTTCATCTATATATATAAAAGCGAAAATGTGTGTGTGTTAGATAGCGGCTAAGAGCAGTCCAGGTCTCATAGTCTTTCCCAACACAGGCATTGCAATCATAAAAAATAACAAGTTTTTCATTAATTGGTGTAGATGCAACAGCAAAGCACAGAGACTCATAGAAACACAAGATGTCATCTTCATTCGCTTGAAAGGTTGGCGCATAGACCGAAAGAATAGTGATGAATCTGTTGTGTGAGAGAAGAACACGAAGTTTCATGATGCGATCATAGATACTGGAAGGAAATTCCACAGTATCAAGCAAAAATGTTTTAGTCGCGAAACCGACTCCACCATTTCTACGGATACCCTCTGGTTGACCAATCCAGAAGAGAGTGTAGCCTGATGATACCTCTGTCATTTGATTTTCTCCTGAGAGACGGGTCTCTGATAGAGCAGCAATATCTATATCAAGTCTCCGTAGCTCTGCAGTGACAAGCGCTGTATTGCTCTGGAAGGTTGGATGACGCTTTATCAAGAAGAGTGCGTACATTCCAACAGCATAAATTGAATTTTGATCCTTTTTGGAGCTACATTTTTGTTTTCTTCCTGCTTACATGAACCACGACCCGGACCAATAGTTTTGTTAGTGAAATCTTCTAAACAATTAGCATCTTTGTTGGCGACTGTTTCCAGCTCGGAACCATTATTGAGGGTGCTTAAATTTTGAATACTCTCAGTAGCAGCCTTTGTCTCATTTGTCACATTCTCTGGAGATTGGGTTTTCCTGTTATTTTCCAATAATTCACAGATGGAATTTTGATTCGTCTCAAACTCATCAGTATTGGCGCTTGTGAAACTTTCTGAAAAAGATTTATCATTCTGACAGTTGAGGAGTTCACTGCAAGTTTCCCCTAAATGGTTTTCCTTTACTTCCGCAGCACCCAGGCCTTCCAAAAGACAATCATCTACATTTTGAAGTAATTAAATGTCAATATACGGATTTGTGTTTGTGTAATTAATTTTCCAAATAATTATTGAAAACTGTTATTATTTAGAGTTTTCGAACTGCTGTTCTCATCTTGAGTGTTATTTTAACAAAATTTCGGTCTATGTAACCGCCGACTGTTTCAGGTGTACGCTATGGGTCCTTGCAGGAAACTAAACAGTGATAGTATGACAGACAATTTTTGCTGCACCTTTTCTATTATTATTCTTTCCCTGTATTTTGTTTAAATTAGTATTTTTACTATAACATTAAAATACACTCTGCTCTATAGAAAATTGCTCTACCCCCCTTTAAATATATATATATATATATACATCTGCCTTACTTTTAATGCTAGGTTTATTTATGTTTTTTTTTTACATATATCAAAAACCCTTCCCAATACTTTTACGGACGAGGAAACTTTTTTTTTTAATACTATATATAAAGATTATTGTCCGTGGCTTAATGTCTACCACAATAAAAACAATGTTTTCCGAAACGATCGTACAAATTATTGACTTTGTTGTTGTTCCTTCTTATGAAACGGATTTTTAATTTAATTCTAATTTGAATTCTAAATTATCAATCACATTACTGAATATTAAATTAGCTCTAGGATATTTACCAAGACAGGGATGCTCAGTCATAGGAAACCCTACTCTGTCACGTGAAGGCACAACAACGATGTTAAGATAGGGTTACTGTTTCCTGTGTGTTCAGATTTGTGACTGAATCTCCAACTGGTCAACACGTTGCCATTCCTCCATCGCCATAGAAATAAACGACAGATAAAGATAAGATAGTAAAAGATAAAAGATAAAAGATAGATCTCAAGTAACATCTGTACATCGTCGTATTAAAGTGACAAGCGCTTGTACGACACGAGTGCCACTCTCTAAGTCTCAGCAACAATAACCCAGTGAGAACCATTGCAAGATGACTGGTAATTGCTTTGACCGCAGATTTCTCGTAAGAGTTGTCCTCTTCTAGAAGGATTGCCGCCACCACGGCTTGCAGGAGCTCCTTCTACCCCGCTAATGTCATTTACCCATGACTGGGGCTTAGGTAACTGGGCACCAGAGCATGGTCCACACGCCGGTGAGTCATGAATGCCGCAGTCAACAGGGCCTAAGCTCCTCTGGAGGTTCCTGTCAGGGTTACCTCACCCTTAACTTTTGGTTAAAAAATCTTATCCCACAAGGCAATGGGGATTCAATTCTCTGGCGCTGAACACTCGCCATTCACCCGAGCCACGTTAGCATGGCAGAACTCACGACGTGCACGTGAGGGGGATTAGACTGGGAGAAGCTATATATGACGCTAGAGAATCTGTGTGCTTTTAACACACGCCAACACCAATCCTTTAACATACATACATACATACATACATACATACATACATACATACATACATACATTTAAACAGGCAGGTGAGATTTATATTATAGACTAGTCTAGGTGCCTGGCGTTGCCCTGATATTTGGAGGTGTGTGTTGAGCAAAAAAAAAAAAAAAAAAAAAAAAAAAAGCCGTAGTAGACAGGCAGGCTCGAACCCGTACCACGAAGGAGGAAATGAACGTGGAAAAAAAGTGACGTCTTTGCTGTTGCGTCCATCGCCAAACTGTAAGTGGCTAAAGTTTAAATTAAGGCTAGTCAATCGAAAAGAGGGAATGACTTTCGAAAATATAGGCGAAAAAAAAAACGAACCCAATAGAAAAGTGCCAAGTTGATGGTGATGGAATTAATGTTTTTAGCCAATTTTCCGATATTGTCGTCCGAAGAGTCGTGCTTAAAAACGATCCCAATCTCGTGAAAATCCGCTATTTTGTTGTTGTTGCTCAATACACACCTCCAAACACCCGGGCAACGCCAAGCATCCAGGCTAGTATAATATTAATTACGAAATCTGCATTAATTAAAATATCATATTTAAGCGTATTTTATGACCGGGCAATGCAGGGCGGCCTGCTAGTATATATATATATATGTGTATATGTTTTATTTTTATTACCGTATCTTTCTGTTAAGTTACATTATTGTTTCGGCTACTCGGCCGTTTTTTTTTGGCCGTTTGTAGCATCCTCAGACTTTACAGAAAAAGTAAAAGTCTGAGGACGCTACAGACGGCCCAAAAAACGGCCGAGTAGCCGAAACAATAATGTAACTTAACAGAAAGATACGGTAATAAAAAATTAAACGCATATTTGCTCTACAACAGTATTGAGCACTTTCTTCAGTTTTTATTAATTACCATCTCCACTATATATATATATATATATATATATATATATATATATATATATATATATGATTGTTGAGCTGGATTAAACCCGACGAGATATATATATATATATATATATATATATATATATATATATATATATATATATATATATATAATGTGCGGATTGAAGTTAAATTCTGTAGATTAAAATATACATAAAAATATATTCAAGCTAAGAATTTATTGTTTGAAACGAAAAATATATGAAAAAGAAATATATATAGAATATTTAGACATAATTTTTAAATCAGTTTTCAACCGGAAAGAATATGCTGCTAAGAGGTCAAAGTTCGCAAATTTACGACCGGGCATTGCCGGGAGGCCTGCTAGTATATATATATATATATATATATATATATATATATATATATATATATATATATATATCGTGCTGCTGCTAAATTCTTAGTTTCTAATTTAATATTATCTGAATTAGTTAATCTATCAAGTGGCATCTCGCTTTGTCTTGTGCGATTTCCAAATAGTGTAAAACCGCGAAAGTCTCAGCGTCGGGATATGAATAGACCGCGATGAAAGAATAGATTAGATGTCAAAACTTTCGGCGAAAAAGCGAATTCAATTCCCCGAGCAAATTTCCACTTACTGAAAATATACTGAACCACCAAATTGAAGTTGTTGCCCTATCAAAATGGCGGTCGGCCTAATTATCGCTTATCGTGGCACAACTTGCTCAACAGCGTTTTGCGTCGATGATAAGTGACTTCCCGTAATCCAAACGTATATATAAGCAATTAATAGAAGTCTACCATCAAATTGACATCATTGTTGTTGAAACTACAAAGTTTGGCGTTTATTATTTACTTACTTACGCACTGAAAATAACTTGAAATCTGAAAACATTTAGCCTAAGAGTTGAGCTATTAGCAAACGTAATAAGTTGTAACCTGATCGTTTGCCGAGGAGAGTAACTTGCTTTGTCCGTCCTGTGGGGATGTTTCTGGAACAGCCGTTACGTCCTGCCATGACACACCAGCTTCCTAGATGAGAAAACAATAAAACGATAAGCAAACCCTTTTCAGATTTATGTCGTTAGTTACGTCTAGTTGATGGGCCGTCTAATCAAGTTCTCGGCGTCTTTAGTGTGCAGGGTTTGCATAATAGAATTAATTTTCTCCAGAGAATTAATTATCTAAACTGGTAACTTTTGGTGGTGGAATTGAAGGCTATATACAATTATTGAACAGCATATTTTTTCGTAAAAATAGAATAAGAGCATTACGTGAGAGTTGAGGCAAGCGAACCACTGTCAACGGGTTCCAATTTCAACTAATTTTAGAGAGAGAGAGAGAGAGAGAGAGAGAGAGATGGGGGGGGAGAGGAGAGAAAAAGAGAAAGAAAGAAAAAAAAAACAGTGAAAGCAAAGAAACTGAGATATTGACTTCTTAACATTTATTGTTTTGGGCTACAAATCAAATTAAAAACTTGATCCATGTCCAAGTAACCTACATCTAAAAGTTTCAAGTGTTTAGACCCAAAATTGGCGAAGGAGTTTTTATAGAGTTTTCGAAGATCAAATCGTTGAACCTTTATCCCTTAATAACCAAAATTCTGGCCGAAAACCGATTAAAAAGATTTTCCTACTCTCAATACTCCTTATGTCTAATCTCGAGTGTGTAGACTGAAAATTGACAGAGTTGTTTGATAGTGAAATATACACACGCAGACACACACACACACACACGCACAATTTCACTATTATATATGATGATTACAACGTCTTGTCAGACGAGAGTCACTCCCTCAGACACTTAAAGTTCATGAGCCCAAAAATGACTTCCATCGCCACAGGACAATATTAATAGGCAAATGCCTAAGGGAGTATCTATACACAGATGATGTTACAGAGTTTTAGCTTTGTACGACAGCTAAGTCTCTCTCTCGGTTCAAAATGTTGAGATCCAGCAACAAGCAAGAGCAAAATAGCCAGCAACAAGTTAAACTGCAGACCAGCTTAATGCGGGTACTCGTCTCCCGCTTTATGGTTTTTTAAATCAGAGATTTGCTTCTCCCAGAAAGGTTGCCTTAACCACAGCTTACGGGAGCCCTCTCCATCCCAACACACACACACACACACACACACACACACACACACACACACTCAGTGCTAGTTGGCTGTTGACCCCGAAAAAGGGTTCACGGTGTTAGTTGACCTCGAAAAAGGGTTCATATATATATATATATATATATATATATATATATATAGAGAGAGAGAGAAATAAATAAATAAAGAAGGAACATACCAAGTCATATGTTCATAAACGTTTCGTCTTCATTGTAAGACTTCTCCTGGGTGAATGTATTAATAATTAAAATAAAGACTAGATGTTGATGGACGTGTGACTTGGTGTGTTCCTTTTTGTCCTCTCTATCTCATCGGAATACTATTTCTCATATATATATATATATATATTTATAATTGTTTTTTACTATAATAATTAAATACCTACAGACACTAGTGTTTCATCCTTTCGGGAATCTTCAGTGCAGGGTGTCACGATTACTACCAGTCGAACGATTCGAACCCCGTATCACGAGACACTTCTGGCTCGATTAGCGGAGACCTAACCCATTCGGCTACCATTAACCGCTTGAAATAACGTTGAACTTTTAAACATCTTAATTTTAAGTGTTCATTTACGCCAGACAGACAGTGATCTAATCGTTATACGATGATCTACGCATAAGAGCTAAATTGACCGACTTTTAATTCAACTGAAAGTGCTCAACGATAAGAAACGAATTTCTTAAAGGGGCTGTCATAATTATTTTTTACTATAATAATTAAATACCTATATATATATATATATATATATATATATATATATATATATATATATATATATATATATATATATAACCAATTGTCATATTCTTTTAAACATTCATTTTAATTAATTCCCTTTTAGTTTTTTTCGGTTTTCTGTGGAGATGATCACCTTTAGTTAACTATTACGTGTAATTATATTCATGCAGATATTCTACATGATTTATACTTGCATAATATTTGCGTAAAAATCTTATAGTAAACACACAAACCTCTTTCTATATATATTTATGCATGCGTACATATATTTGTTTAAAATAATTTTGCCTACCAAACTCCTCTGACAGTTTTGGATCTAAAAGCACGAAACTTCATGTATCGGGTATTCGAACCTAAATCTATATTTCGGTTTTAGCTGGGGAAAAATCGGTGCAAAAGTGTGAAAATTAAAAATATGGAAGTTTCCAAGTGAAGGTTGGACGACGGCGTTACGAATATGCATGCGTAACGTAATAGCTATTGGTTCATGTTTTTATTTTTTGCCTTGCAGCAAACATGTCTTCATAGCCCAGGCGTCAAAATCATAAGCTAAACGTTTTGATTTCGATTCTCGGTGATGATGCACGGGTCATTGTTTTAAAAACTTTTTAAATCATTGCTATATCTTGGATCCAATATAATATAATAATAAATACGAAATCTGCATTAATCATATTTAGGCGTTTTTTACGAGCGGGCAGGGCCGAACGTCTTGCTAGTATATATATATATATATATATATATATATATATATATATATATATATATATATATATATATATATATATATACTTTTTAGTTCTGCCAGCAACTTGCACACTCTCAAGCAGACATGACACGGTAAACGGTCATTGGTAAATATATATATATATATATATATATATATATATATATATATATATATATATATATATGTGTGTGTGTGTGTGTGTGTGTGTATACATACACACGCATATACATATATATATATATATACTAGAAAAAGTACCCGGCGTTGATTGGGTTCAAAAACAGCCTACAGAAAATGAACTCTGATTCATGAAAGTATGATAGGTTATGAAAAGGAAGGGTTGTAAAAAGATAGCTTCGAATTTGGGGGCATCAAAACCAAAGCAAAATATGATGAAAGTAAATATAAAATAGATAAACCCCATAATTTATTATACCATACCTGTTCACACTGAAACACTTCTCAAAATATTCTGTGGATTTATATTAAAAAACCTTGTTAAACTATGTGACATATATCCATTCTGTGTAAGTCACGCGCCAACAAACACCCCATAATTTCATTATACCATACGAGGGGCGTGCAATAAGTAATGCCCCTGACCCACTTCCCATAGCAGTAGAGCAACGAAGCTTGGAACAGTTATTAGTCTTTCTCTATATAGGAAACACCCAGAGTTATGCATTTCTACCATCGTTTCATGCAACTCTGGAGACTGTTTTTGTAGAACACGCCAAGTTGGTCCTCCAACCACGACGTGACTTCAGAAATCAAGGCTGCATCATCTGGGCAACGCTTTCCTTTCAAAAACAACTTCATGGCTGGGAAGAGGTGAAAGTCAGAGAATGCAAGGCCAGGAGAGTAGGGAGGATGGGGACGATTTCATAACGACACGCCCTGTGCTTCTTATCCGGCGACATGCGAGTTGTCGACCGGAGCGTTGTCCTGCAGAAAGATGGTACCTTTGCTGATCTTGTCCCGCCTTTTAATCTTGATAGCTTCCCTTAATTTCTTCAAAAGTGAAGCATAATAGACTTCTGTAATTGTGGTAACCTTTGCCAGAAAATCTGTCATCAGTACTCCGTCCTGGTCCCAGAAGACTGTGAGCATGACCTTGCCAGCGGAGGGCTGCACCCTTGCCTTCTTTGGAGGTGGTGAGTCCAAGTCCTTCCACTGCATTGACTGGGTTTTGGTCTCTGTATCATAGTGATGGAGCCAGCTTTCATCCTGTGTAATCAGTCTTTTGAAAAACTTTAACTCATCTTCTTGGCACATCTCCAAATTCATCCTCGAGCACTCGACACGCTGTCGCTTCTGGAATGGTGTGAGCAACCTGGCAATCCATCTGGCAGACACCTTATGCATATGCAAATGGTCATGAATGATAGTTTCCACAATCCCTGTACTAATCTTGAAATCTTGGGCTATTTGGCGAATAGTAATGCGCCGATCTTCCAAAATGGCAGCCTCAACTTGACGGACAGATACCTCATCAATGGCAGAAGGGAGGCGACCAGGTCTGGGAGCTGTTTCCACAGACTTCCGGTCATGTTTGAATTCACGATGTCAGCGTTTTACAATGTCATATGATGGGGCATTATCACCATAAGTTTCTTTCATTTCATCAAAAGTCTCCTGTGGTGTGCGTCCTTTCAAATACAAAAACCGGATCACTGCTCGACATTCAACAGGCTCAATTTCACACCTGACTCAGTTCGAACAGTTGTAAAACAGAAACCAAAATTATTTCAGAGCTGTAATTTGCCACATAACCCATAGAGATATAAATCATTGCACATGCAAGGTTTCAGCTAAATCAGACAACTGGAAGTGGGCCAGGGGCATTACTTATTGCCCGCCCCACGTATTTCTTCAAACTGAAACATAATTATCAAAGTATTCTTACGCAGATAGATATGAAAAGTTTTTATTAAAGTTTGTGCCTATTTCCATTCTATGGAGGCCAGGCGCGAACGCGGACCCCACAATTTTATTATACCATCTCTATTTAAGTTAAAACATACTTATCAAAGTATTATTATCTACATCTACATCAAAAAACACTTGTAAACATTTTTTTAAAATTTAAATTTTTTTTATTTCCATACTTTGTGGACCAGGCACGTACGCAGACCCCACAATTTTAATGAATCATCATTATGCCAGATCAAACATACCCATTCCTGTGTCTCGATACATTTTCTATCATTATATCTGATTAGTTTTCTATAATAGTCAACCACATAGGAGCCTATTCGTGACCAGACACACACACAGACGTTCAGCTTTATAGAGATATATAGATATACATACAGACACACACAAATACACATAATACATTACATACATACAAATACGCACATACATACATATATATACAGACATACATACATACATACACCCATACAAAAATATATACACATACATATACATGTATACATATACACTCAAGCATAACCATATACACATGAACATGCATACACACACATGCATGTATACATATACGTACACATATGCACATACATAATTATACATCCACACATACATACAAACACACATACATATACATAATATACATATATACACATATACACATACATATACATACGCATACACACATATACATGCATACTCATACATATACATATATACATACACACACATATATACATGCATATATATGCATGCATACACGTACATATGCAAACATACATATATACATACATACGCACATATACACACATATATATTATATATACACACATATATATTATATATACACACATATATATATATAATTACATACACATATGCATGTATATATATTATTTTCGTTTTTATATAAGCAGTAATATGTTGCAACATAGTCATGAGTGTTTCAGTCAGCTAGTTACCAGTAACTAGAGACCTCTTCGGGCGACGGAACGAGAGAATCATATACCCGTGGATTAAATATAAGCTTGTAAACTATGCTTTCTTATAAGCCATATCGCCTGAAGAGGTCTCTAACATGCTCATGATTGTGTAGGAACATATAAACAGGCTCATTCAGTCTGTGATTGGGTAATTGCGCGCGAAGTTTACGTGGAAGGCGGTGCGCAATCTCCAACTGCACCTCTCCAGAGTCGACATTGTTAAATACCAGTGGTAAGTGAAGTGTATGTACAGGACGACTGAAAACAAATGCCGAGATAAGCGGAGAGCATATACAACACCTAGAATTCGCGAATGGTCACCCATCTGGTACTAACCAAACTCAACGTTGCTTATCATGTATGACTGCTTCTGTAATATATATATATATATATATATATATATATATATATATACTAGACTACCCGTGACCCGTGACTATGGAATGCGCGTGGCACTTGTGACGTAAAGAAAATAGTTTTTTTTTTTGACATAACAGAAACATTTCTATGAAAGTATATTAAAATGAAAAATCACAGACGGATCATTCAAACATGAAAATAAAATCCTAAATAAAGTTACCTATTTTTTCCGAATAATCGCTCAAAAAGCGAAAATAAAACATGATTTTTCTACGAATCGAACGCCGACGAAAGTCATTTAGCATCAAAAAACGCACATGGACCTACCGATGAGAAATATAAGAATGAAAAACCCATATTGGAATCCTTCAACCAAGTTATAGAAACTTAGAATCTAAAAAAATTAATAAAACCTGAAGCAAAAAAATAAAAACCTAAATAAATAAAATAAAATAAAACTAATATTGAAACAGATTCGTAAATGCGTCAACAAATTCACCGTTCTCACACAACTATTTTGTATCTAGAAATGTAAACAAAAAATAAAAAAGAAGGAAGGAAAGAAGGAAGGGAAAGGAACGGATAGAGAGTAGAAGTAGTAGTAGTAGTAGTAGTAGTAGTAGCCTTGGCTTTACAACAATTGTTCTTACGTTTGTCAACGGGTTAAAGTTGTTTAACTGTAAGAAAATAGCGACAGTATAGTTGTAATAAAGAATAGTTGCAAAACACCCCACTCTTCCCATGTTAAATAATAATTTCGAAATAATAACGTTAATATTTTAGTGCGCAGGTCAAAATCTGCAAAAGAAGCGATTTATGTTTATTTGTTTACGTTGTTATGGGTTAATGTTTATGCGCGCATGCGAAACCGGATGTCGTAAACCGTAAAGTGGGTTACATCACTCGTTACAAGGTCATTTGAGTTTTATAATTACACACACACACACACACACACACACACACACACACACACACATATATATATTTATCTGAGGTTATTGTTTTTCTGAGGTTAAGCATATATTGTTTTCCTGATGTTATATATATATAACATCAGGAAAACAATATATATATATATATATATATTGTATAAATGGTAATTAATAAAAACTGAAGAAAGTGCTCAATACCGTTGTAGAGCAAATATGCGTTTTAATTTTTATTACCGTATCTTTCTGTTAAGTTACATCTTTGTTTCAGCTACCCGGCCGTTTTTTTGGCCGTCTGTAGCTTCCTCAGACTGAAACAAAAATGTAACTTAACAGAAAGATACGGTAATAAAAAAATAAAACGTATATATATATATATATATATATATATATATATATATATATATATATATGTGAAATTGGTATATATAGGCAGCATTTTTTCATTTAAGCAAATATTAAATGCGATGGAGACACTTTGCTTTATGATTCTGTTTTTTTTTTTAATTTTTCGATTTTCCGTTCACGAATCATCTTCAGGTGTTGAAGTAAAAGTGCGAAAGAGCGAAAATGAGAATTAAAAATGAAAACTAAAATATACAGTAAACGGCGATAAGTTAAAATATGTAGAGTCGATGAAAAGTCGATTAAAAATATAGGTCGATAAAAAATTCGAGTATTGAAATCAGCAGGTTCGTGGACATCGTTAACGAAGTCCGTCCAATACGAACTACGCAAGACATTTTAGAATGTTACTGCTTTAATGCGATATCATTTATAGTGGGTTGAAAGGTTCTAATATATGACGCTTCAACGTTAACAAATTCCTAATGAACCGCCCCCTTAAGTAAACATATCAGCAAATCTCCTCACTAACGTAATGTACTTGCAATAACCCTTATCCCTGAGTGGCTTCCGGGCCTTGATAAGTGGTGATCACTGTGTAAAAAAAAAAAAATAATTTATAGTGGGTTGAAGGGTTCTAATATATGACGCTTTAAGAGTTTTTAAGTTTTTAATATTATTTTCATGTTGTATAATTTTTATGTTGTCAACGGGGACTTTTCTAAGATTGGAGGGGGGGGGGGACAGATATGATCTTTTATACAAATGTTTATATATATGCACTAGTAATATTTATATGCATGGTTATTCGCCGGGACAACGTTGTCGTTGTATGCCAAATGAATGTATCTCTATCTATCTATCTATCTATCTATCTATCTATCTGTCTATATCTTTCTATCTATCTGTCTATCTATCTATCTATCTATCTATATCTATCTCTATCTATCTATTTATCTCTATCTATCTATTTATCTCTATCTATCTATCTATCTATCTATCTATCTATCTATCCATCTATTCTTTTTATCTATCTATCTATGTATCTATGTATCTATCTATCTATCTATTTCTCTCTCTCTCTCTCTCTCTCTCTCTCTCTCTATATATATATATATATATATATATATATATATATATTGTATGCCAAATGTGTGTATTATTAAAAATTCGAGTATTGAAATCAGCAAGTTCGTGGACACTCTTAACAAAGTCCGTCCAATAAGAACTACGCAAGACATTTTAGAACGTTACTGCTTTTCTCGAATGCGATATCATTTATAGTGGGTTGACGGGTTCTAATATATGACGCTTCAAGAATTTTTAATTTTTTAATATTATTTTCATGTTGTATAATTTTTATGCTGTCAACGGGAACTTTTCTAAGTTTGGAGGGGGGGACAGATATGATCTTTTATCAAATGTTTATATATATATGCACTAGTATTATTTAGATGCATGGTTATTCGCCGGGACAACGTTGTCGTTGTATGCACAATGTATGTATTATTTTCGGAGTTACGGGGGGCGTGCAATAAGTAATGCCCCTGACCCACTTCCCATAGCAGTAGAGCAACGAAACTTGGCACAGTTATTAGTCTTTCTCTACATAGGAACCACCCAGTCTTATGCGTTCGGCGATGATAAGTTAAAAGTACATATAGAGTCGATGAAATATCGATCAAAACTACGAACTACTCCAGACATTTTAGAACGTTACTGCTTTTCTAGAATGCGATATCATTTATAGTGGGTGTCCACGAACTTGTTGATTTTAATACTCAAATTTTAAATCGACTTTTCATCGACTCTATATATTTTAACTTTAACATTTTCACTCCTTCGCCCCTTTTACTTCAACACCTGATGATGATTCGTGGACGAATCGAAAGCGCTCGTGACAGCAACAATTGTGGAACTTTTATTAATATTTTTGATTTTGATATAAAAAAGATTTTACGGAAAAAATTAAAAAAAAAAAAGAATCATAAAACAAAATGTCTCCGCTGCATTTAATAATATTTGCTTGAATATATATATATATATATGTATATATATATATATATATATATATATATATATATATATATATATAATATTTGCTAATAATATTGCTATATATGTGTGTGTGTGTGTGTGTGTGTGTGTGTGGGTCTGCGTGTGTGCACGTATGTATGCCTGTATGCATGTATATAGTTATTTATTAGACCCTGAGGGAAAAATCAATGAAATATCTTGTCAGTTTCTCAACGAAGGTGATAGTCGACATAGAATGCACTAACAAAAAAAAAAAAAAATAAAAATAAATAAATAAATTAAAAAAATAAAAAAATAAAAATAAAAAAGGGGGAGAGAATCCTTACGTTGTCTTTCTTTCTAATCTCTTTTGAGTGGAGAGTTCTACAACAAGTGGACTCGCTTGATTTCAAGACAATCATAAAAGTAAAAAAAAAAAAAAAAAAAAAAATACATAAATCAACAGAAAAAAAAAACTAGGAGTACGAATTCGATGATTGTATTGACGATCTGCGCTTAGCACATGTTGTTGGATATATAGATATATATCTCTATTCCCCACTTCCGGCTCCTCATCTTCCTCTTTGCTCTTGTCCTCATTTCTCTTTATCTAATATATAAACATCGGTCTACATGTCGGTTTGTCTGTCGGTCTGTCGGTCTGTTTCCATATTTTCAAACTCTATCTCCCCCGAAACTAAAAAGTCAAAGACCGGCGCTAGGGACCTCAAATGAGTGGATTTATTTTTTGATTTTTTTTTTTTTTTTAATTACGGGCCGTTCTTTTATGGGTCTTTAGCCGATTAAAATAGTTTTTAAGGGGTCAAAAATGGGTTCCAAATTAAAAAAAATATATATTTACACATTTTGTACATTCATCTTAGCTTATTTGTAAGTTTTCATTTTTAATCGGTTTATACGTGTGTCACGTTGGTGCAGTGGTAACGTCACCAACTTTCACTGCTACGTTTCGATTCTAACTACGTTTTTTTTTTTTTTACTTTTATAAATTACGACTCTATAATAATATATACGAAATCTGAACGAATTAAATTATCATATTTAAGCGTATTTTACACCGGGCACCTCCCCCCCCTGCTAAGTCTTCTAAAAAAAAACAACTAGCTGGTCGCCCGGTGTTGCCCGGTCGTACAATACACTTAAACACGGTATTTTAATATTTTAGTATATATTTTTAGGAAATTTCACACAAATGTACTTTATGTGTCTGACAGTGTTTTGAGATAGGTCTATCGGGATCTCTTCGATAAGCATCAATAATTGAACAAATCCGTCTGTGTGTGTACTCGCTCCCTATGGACTCCAAAACGGCTGGGAAATTTTACGCAAATGTACTTCATGTATCTGGCAGTGTTCTCAGATAGGGTTTGTATCGACATCTTATACAGCATAATATCACAAGCGCATTTGAGAAGTTTTATTAGCGCACAAGCAGAAAGGCACGGCATACCAAATCAACAGTAGTTTTTTTTTATATGAGAGGGGCGCGTTCGAAATGAATGTTTCAGTTTAAAGCACAATTTGACCAGGATACTTGACATTTTCATTTTAAACTTAAATTCAAGCAATTATCACCGCACAAGTAGAAAGGTATTTGACTTTTGCATTTTACTTAACCACTCTTTCCGGGGGTGGAGGTGGCTAAAGCCTTCTGGGACGTTTTCTTTCGGTGCCGAAAATGGCCTTGTCGGGTAACACAGCTCAAGCTGACTTTCCAGATTTTTGTACAAGAATTCACAATTTTCGTAGATTCTTGAAAATTTAGTATGTATTACTATATATATATAGGCTTCCTTCAGTCTTGACAGACTATAAATGCCCACTGTAAGAGTGCCTGCACATGATATTTGTGTAGTAAGAGTTCCTATTTACAATGCCTCCTCACGGGACAGAGTTAGACACCAAGGTCGTTTATTAATGTGGAGAAAAGGAACAAAAATAAAAATTGTCTCAGTCGTGAAGGATTTCTCCTCCACTGACAGAGAACAAGAAATTGAAATGCAGCATCTGAAGAACAGATACTACACTTTGATCTTGTCCCAGTTGTGTAGTAAGAGTTGCGCAATCTTCAACCACACCTCTCCTGAGTCGACATTGTTAAATATCAGTGGAAAGTGGTGGTTCAGGACGACTGGAAAAAAAAATGCCGAGATAAGCGGAAAATACATACAGCGCCATGTTTTTGTTTCTTTGTTTTTCGATATTTCGTCGATATTATTTAGTAAGGGGTGAATCATATTGTGTCGAATAAATTCACCTCCTAAATTCACGTTCTTATTGAAGTGAAAGCCCCCCCCCAAAAAAAAGTCGGAACTTTAGACAATTCTCGACACAAATTTTGCATAATTCTGTTTTTTCTTTCTCCACTTGCACGTGACACACTTTCGAAAATAGATAAATAGATAAATAATAAAAAATAAGAACGTTAGCTGTTATCGTGTCAAAAGAAGGAAAAAATCCTGCTCACGTGATTACGTGTCTTTTTAAAAATATTTACATAACCTTTTTAGTTTTATTTATATATCTGTTTAAGCTTTTTTTCCAGTGTACTAGAAGGAATTCAGTTGATTACAACCCTTTCCGCGTGTACTTTACATTCCAATAGTACAACCCTGAATCCGACGGCGAAATACTACACCGTTCAATACTGTAAAACTGAAACGAAGCTGTTCTGCTTGAAAATGGCGCCATTTTCTTCTCATTCATATTTATATCGATTCTTTGCTTTAAAAAACTAAAGTAGTACGTGTTTACTTTTTTAATATCCCATTTTGCTGTTTAGGATTATTTTACTAAAGTAAGTAAAGCTTCATTATTTTTCAAAACTGTTTTTGTTTCTTTGTTTTTCGATATTTCGTCGATATTATTTAGTAAGAGTGTTTAGCAGAAAAGCCAACAAACGACTACCCGAAAAAATAAATATACAAGAAATAAATGTTACCTAGTCAATAAAAGTTCAGTTCATGTTTTTTTTTGTTTTGAAATAGTTTTTAATGCTCTTTACTTGAAATAATTTCAGCGAACCGAAATTGAAACGAAATCTGAGGCGATAACTACTTAAATGAATTTTTATATAAACTATACATGCCTTATTCGAATATTTTTCAAGCACAAAATAACGGAAAACATTAAAATATGTTTATAAATATTCCTTACGTTGACGGAACTCTCTTAAATTGTTAACACAGAATGCTCAGGTGCTCCTCCTTCAAATTGAAAACGGGGCTCTCCATTTCAAAGTCGCTGCCATTTTGATTTTTTTAAAACCGGTTCGTGAATTGAAAACATTTTTTTTTTACAAACTACTTAAACTTCAAACCCATGAACTTTTCTACCATAAAAGTAATTTTTATTGACTATGGTAACATTTATTTCTTGTATATATATATATATATATATATATATATATATATATATATATATATATATATATATATATATATAACATTTGCTCTTTGTAAGGAAACCTCATTTTGTTGGTCACTCTTCGCTACGAATGGAAACAAAGTTGATATAAAAAATATATTTTCGCGAAAATTATCTTTACTTTCATAATATTTTGCTTAGGGTAAAATTTTTGAGTATCAAAACCTATCTCTTTACAACCCCCTCCTTTTCATAACCTATAATACTTTCATCAATCAGAGTCCATTTTCTGTAGGCTGTTTTTGAACCCAAACGGGTACTTCTGCTAGTATATATATATATATATATATATATATATATATATATATATATATATATATTACATTTATTTATGAAAACATTAATGGCTACACATGTGCATACATGTTTCTGTAATCACCCACGTTGGGGGACTACGTCTTCAGGCCAAGAATTATCGTCGAGAACTGATATTTCAAACAAAAGCATTTTCCTATTCCGTTTATAAAGTTAGAATGTAACCTGGGTGGGAGTCATAAGCGGGGGGAGGACAAGGAAATGTTTTTAATTTACGGACTGCAAGACAAAAATACTAAATTCTATAGTACCTTATGCCATAAAAACCAAAAGATGGGATAGATAAAAAGAAAGGGAAATGAAAAGGAAGATGTTTATTATCTTCAAAGACCTCACTTGTCCTCCCCCCGCTTATGACTCCCACCCAGGTTACATTCTAACTTTATAAACGGAATAGGAAAATGTTTTTGTTTGAAATATCAGTTCTCGACGATAATTCTTGGCCTGAAGACGTAGTCCCCCAACACAGGTGATTACAGAAACATGTATGCACATATGTAGCCATTAATGCTTGTATAAATAAATGTAATATATATATATATATATATATATATATATATATATATATATATATATACTAGCAGAAGTACCCGTCTGGGTTCAAAAACTGTAATATATAATGTTTGTATAAATAAATGTAATATACCTGCTCTGTTCACTCATTGAGCACTCTTTGGTAGACACATGCTGTTTCATTGGATGTGCTTCTAGGAAACTACACTCTACTGGCTATATATATATATATATATATATATATATATATATATATATATATATATATATATAGTCTTATAAGTTTTTTTAAACTAAAAAAACTGTCTTCCGTTGGAAAATTATTTTGTCAGTAAGTCATGCCCAAATTTTCTAATGGAGCTCAATAAGGAATATGTATTTTACGACAAAAATGCTAGTTTTATTTTGGCGTCTTAAACGTCTCCCCCCCTCTTATTTTTGCGGATGAGGAGATTATGATTCATGACAATAATTATTGACACTCTTGATAAAATGAATATTGTTTCTGAACCGATTGTACACTTAATTTGATTTTGCTTGTTTTTTTTTCTTTTGAAACTGATTCATAATTTACAATTATTAATCTTTTTACTCAATATTAATAGGATACATGTGTGTGTGTGTGTGCGTATGTGTGTGTGCGTATGTGTGTGTATATAGATATAATAGCTCTAGGATATCTATACCTATTGAGCTTATTATATATCTACAGTACTATAGGCTACAATATACTTTGGACTAAGTTACTGTGGGGACGCATGTGGGGCATCCTCCCTGTGCACCGCGATGGGTCCCCAACTAGAGCTAGCAATCAATCGATTTAATTAAAAAATGAGCGATTTCATCGATTTCATTGACAATAAAATTATGTGAAAGGATTTTTTTTTATTGACGAATCACCAGTTATCAAGATTAATAACCACTCGAGGATAAGTGTTACTGAGATTGGCAGTTTAATGATAATCGATGAAAGAACCGCATACCAACCGCTCAAAACAAGAACCGATTAAGAAAACAGCAACTATCCTCCTTTGTCAGATACCTTGCTTATGAGATGTAAAGACTAAAGTACAAAATAAAGAGAAGCGAGATTTATTAGGCTGCTTCCTGTTTTGTTCCTAGGTGTGTGGAAAAGATTCGAACAACAGCGTTCGAACAAAGTCAACTTACAAGTCAGAGGCAGATCTTTTTTCCTTCTTCGCCACGCCTCTCGTCGGTGACGTCATATACTATACAACGTCATGTAGTATGTCATAAGCAAGGTATCTGACAAAGGGGAGGGGGATAGCAATTTATTTACACATTAGGTATAATTCCCTCTCTCTCTCCCCCTCCCTTTCTTGTCTAGCCGCACTGAAGAGCTATGATACAGCGAAACAGTCTGTCTGTCTGTCTCTCTCTCTCTCTCTCTTTCTCTCTCTCTCTCTCTCTATATATATATATATATATATAAAGCTAAACATCTGTGTGTGTGTCTGGTCACGAATAGGCTCCTATATAGTTGACTATTATAGAAAACTGATCACATATAATGATAGAAGATGTATCGAGTCACAGGAATGGGTATGTTTGATCTAGCATAATGATGATTCATTAAAATTGTGGGGTCTGCGTACGGGCCTGGTTCACAAAGTATAGAAATAAAAAATTAAAAATTAAAAAAAAAAAACGGTTACAAGTGTTTTTGATTTAGATGTACATAATAATACTTTGATAAGTATGTTTTAACTTAAATACGGATTGTATAATAAAATTTTGGGGTCTACGTTCGCGCCTAGCCTCCATAGAATGGAAATAGGCACAAACTTTAATAAAGACATATCTATCTGCGTAGGTACACTTTGATAATTATGTTTAAGTTTGAAAAAATATGGTATAATAAAATTATGGGGGTGTTCGCGCCTGACCTCCATAGAATGGAAATATGTCACACAGTTTAACAAGGTTTTTTAATATAAATCCACAGAATATTGTGATAAGTGTTTCATGTTAACAGGTATGGTATAATAAATTATGGGGTTTATCTATTTTATTTTTACTTTCATCATATTTT
>NC_136526.1:4389230-4421730 GCF_053919585.1 Euprymna scolopes | reverse complement strand
ATTTATTTAAAGTTTAACATTTTCGGCTTATAAAAAAGCCCACATCAGGATTTTTTTTTATAAAACAATACAATATATATTTTTCTTTTTTTTCTTACGTGCCATGATGTCGTTTGGCAGAGTTTGTTTGTCGAAGGTAATGATTGTGTATTGTCAGTCTAGTGGTAAGCGCCGTCCATGCTCAAATGGGTAGTATTAGTAGTAATTCACTTTTTAAAAGCACGGAGACAAGGGAATTCAAAATATGGGGTTAGAAAGAACGACCCCATGCGTGTTTGTATTTTTTTTTAAAAATAAACAAACGACATCATGGCACGTAAGAAAAAAAAAGAAAGAAAAAATATATGGTATTGTTTTATAAAAAAAATCCTGATGAGAGCTTTTTTATAAGTCGAAAATATTCGTTCCTTTTGAATATCAAAAAAAGTGGATTACGACTAATACTACCCAAAAGTAATATATTTACAGCAGAATACAAGAACAATAGCAAGAATAGGGATAGCAGGAGTTCAGTAACGTTACTTGCGTTATTGTATTTTGCTGAGAAGTCGACGGCAAGGTCAACACGGACTGATCATGGCAGGCCGAAGTGCGTTATCGTCACATCTTCAATTGTTGGGAGAAAAAAGGATGATGTCACATGAGGACATCTTTTCCTCTTAAAATATTAAGAAATTACAATCTATATATATATTTTTTTTTACAAGAGAGAAACCACTTATCAAGGCTTGGAGGCCACTCGAGGATAAGGGTTAATAAATGTAAAGTGATAGTGTGTAGTAATCGTTAATGGTGTAGATTGGGTAGAATTTGGACAGCTCAACAAGAACTTGTTTACATCGGACTTGTAAGCTACTATATTGTAATCAGCCAGGCAGTTCTAAGAAAGAAGCTTTGTTCAGGCAATCTGTGTTTAGATTGAGGTACAGATAGAGAGTTGGGAGCATTGTTGATAGTAGTTGTAGCTAATATAATTAACCAGACATACTAATTAATAGATATAATCTATTATATAAATCTCACCTGTCTGTTTAAATGTATGTATGTATGTATGTCAGGTCATGTCATATGCTACTGGTACCATGTAACCCAGTACTACCGGCCTCATGGTCGGGTCACCGGCGACTAAACTGGTTCCCCCACCAGACTTGTTTGGTGAGGAGGGCGGTTAGTCTCCCTGAAGGATTAAAAGCAAGACCTTCCAAAGGGCGAATGGACTCTTTTTCTGGGTCAACGGCCAACTAGCACCGTGTATATTTGTGTTTGTGTATATGTGTATTGGGGTGGAGAGGGCCCCCGTAAGCCGTGGTGAAGGCAACCTTTCTAGCAGAAGCAATTCTCTGATTTAAAAAACCATAAAGCGGGAGACCAGTACCCGCATTAAGCTGGTCTGCAGTTTAATTTGTTGCTGGCTATCTTGCTCTTGCTTGTTGCTGGATCTCAACATTTTGAACCGAGAGAGAGACTTAGCTGTCGTACAAAGCTAAGACTCTGTAACATCATCTTTGTATAGATACTCCCCCAGGCATTTGGGCTCATGGATTTTAAATGTCTGAGGGAGTGGCACTCGTCTGACAAGACGTTGCAATCATCATATGTATGCCTGCCTAAAACATTTGTACAGAGGCAACCGATTTTTACGAGATCGGTATCGTTTTGAAGCTTGACCCTTTGGACGAAAAATATCCAAAAATTGGCTAAAGACATTAATTCCTTCAACCTCAACTGGGCACTTTTCTACAGGGAGAGGTTGATTAGCCTTAATTGAAACCTTCAATATTCAGACTTGACGATAGACGCAACGGCAACGACGTCACTTTTTTTTTTTCACGTTCTTGTTCTCTTTCGCTATACGGGTTCGAGCCTGCCTGCCTCCTATCATTTCTTTTTTTTTGCTTAACACACACATCCAAACACCCGGGCAATGCTGGGCACCCAGGCTAGTATATAATAAAAATATTTATTAAATACTATAATGAAATAATGATACGTGAAACAGTACATAATAAAATGAAATCTATATATATAAAAGGCAAAATGTGTGTGACCATTTCGTGTATGTCTTCAAAAGGCTTTTCGAGCACACGAGGTCGTTACTATCGCTTAAAACTGTGTATATCGGCCCTAGATAATAATATGTAGGATTTGGGAACGCATGTAGCTTATAGATTTATTTACGTCGACTTTTACAAAATTATTGCTATTTTGGCTTCTCGCGTGTTGATTGGGCTTTTTAGTATAAATATGTGAAACTAAACTCAAACGACGTCTTCTCGGCATTGTGCCGGGAAAAACGTCCAGAAGCAATCAGCTTTGATCAATCTTGTATATCAGACAATTGTTATTCAATCTGGACAATTATGAGCTGGTTCCCCTCCCCCCAACATCTGTTGTGGGATAAAAACAAAACAGTCAAACTTGGGTAAACAACTGCGTGACTTCTATTTGATCTTCTTAATTAAGAGAGCTATATGCCCAGTCTGTCAAATCCAAGGTAGCTGATCAGCGGCTTGGTTCTCACCAGTTTTGGCAAATAACAAATAGGATCCTGAACAGAAGTGTGCGTTCTATCCCAACCATTATCAATGGACCAGAGGTCATCTCGTCAGCGTCAGACAAGGCCAAACTATTTGCAAAGAACTTTGCAGCTAATTCTACCCTATGCGACGAAGGCCATCAACTCCCCATATTTCCTCCTATAACACAGACCAAGCTAGGTAACATACAAATATCCGTGCATGAGGTCGCCAAGCTAATAAAAAACCTAGATTCCAGTAAAGCAACTGGCCCTGATGGCATCCCAATTATAGTGTTAAAAAAGCTTCAACCAGAACTTGCTCCCATACTTACGAAACTATTTAAGCGCTGCCTTAAGGAGAAGTGCTTTCCGATCACCTGGAAGACCTCATCAGTTTGCCCTGTATTTAAGAATTCAGGTGATAAGTCATCTCCCTCTCAGTACAGACCAATAAGTCTCCTCTGTGTTATGAGTAAGTTGCTGGAATCAATATTAAATAGAGAAATAGTCAACCACCTCAGCAGGAATAACCTTCTTAGTGACACACAATATGGTTTCCGCTCTGCAAGATCTACCGCAGATGTGCTGACGGTTATATCCCACAGGATTAGTGAATCTCTTGACAAAGGCTTCCTTTCTAGGGCAATTGCTCTTGACATATCAAAGGCCTTCGACAAGGTATGGCATAAGGGTCTACTTCACAATCCTGGGCCCAACTCTCTTCCTGATCTACATCAATGACCTCCCTAAACACATACTTAAATCATTCGTTGACATCTATGCTGATGACACGACCATCTACAGCAACACACCAAAGGATGTAAATGACAAAGTTCTCTCTGATTCTCTCTCCTCTGATCTCGAGCGCGTGGTTCAGTGGGAGAAGATGTTGCTAGTTACCTTTAATGCATCCAAAACCAAACTCCTATCCTTACATCATCAACGCTCTGATCCCCATCTAGCATCAATTGTGATGGATGGCTCTCGTCTGGGTGAGGCCCCGTGTTTTGACAAGCTTCTGGGTTTGACCTTTACTCCTGATCTGAAATGGAACACGTACATCAAGTCTGTTGCCAAGGTCGCTGGAAAGATGGTGGGATCCTTCTACCGCTCCAGAAGATATCTCACTACTGATGCAATTCTCTATCTATATAAAAGCCAAGTACGTCCAAGGATGGAATACTGTTGCCATATCTGGGCAGGAGCTGCCAAAAACAGCCTATCATGCCTTGACAGAGTACAAAATAGACTTCGTGGCTTAGTGGGGGATGCCCTTTTCTCTACCCTGCAACTCCTCTCTCACAGAAGAGACGTTGCGAGCCTATCCTTGTTTTATCGTTATTTTCATGGCAGGTGCTCGTCTGAACTCCAATCCCTGGTCCCCCCTCGCCAATCTTTCACTAAAAACACCCGTCTAGCTGAATCCACTGTGAAAAATTTCCCCCACTCTATATCTGTGCCTAAATCAAAACGTGGATTCCATGAACAAAGCTTCTTTCTTAGAACTGCACGCCTGTGGAACTCTGTTCCGTCTGCCTGCTTCCCTCCGGACTACAACTTGGATGTCTTCAAGTCTAATGTTAACAAATTCCTAATGAACCGCCCCCTTAAGTAAACACTCCATCAAATCTCCACACTAACGTAATGTACTTGCAATAACCCTTATCCCTAAGTGGCTTCCGGGCCTTGATAAGTGGTGATCACTGTGTAAAAAAAAAAAAAAAAAAGAGTTAACTTTTATTGCGCACGTCTGTTTTTATAGTTTAATAAATAAATTCAAACCTGAACATTTTGTATGTATGGCGCGGTGGCCTAATGGGTAACGTTGCTGGGTTTTTTTTCACACATTAATTTCCAACTCAAGGGTACTGGTTCGATTCTCATACTTAACCTACCAAAACATTTTTTTTATTTACTCCCCCCCCCCCGGAGTTTTAATTAACCTCAAGACACCCGTGCATCGCCGGGTACCCCCCGCTAGTATAAAATATAATACAAATAAATAAATAATAATATACAAATTAAAATAATATATAAGATAACATAAATAATATTAGTTTAATATAAAGAAAATGAAAATATCTTTATAAACGTTTCTAGAGATTTTTAAAATATAACTGAAAAAAGATTTCTTTTTTCGTTTGTTCCAGAAGGTTTCTGGAACCCCCTCCAGCATTTATAATAAAACCAGTTATTGATTTGTAAACCAAATGAAAAATTGGAGGCGACCTTTTAGCTAAATATCAAATTAAAACCGGCCACCATCGAGAACTGAAATAATTCCTGGTCGTAACAATAAATCTACTGAACATGAAACCAAACAAACCGCTGCGAAGAAACCACAACGGACAACATATTGGTAAATATAGATTTTCCCGAATTTTTATATTGACCAAATTAAAATGTATATCTGTGAAGGTTATTTTAGTATTTCTTACTTATAGTAATAACTAGAACTAAAACTTATTTATTATCTCCCTTTGATGATTTATTTTAATGTAAAATAGTTTTGTTACTTTTATTTAATGGCAGTTTTAAATCTTCACCGCTTTCGACTAAATTTCAAGCAATTATTACAGTTTATAGATCACCTTCTCCGATATATATATATATATATATATATATATATATATATATATATATACTTCATTTACTCACATAAAATTAATATACGAAAGTATAAATTTATGCGTGAACTTTAAGTATTTACTTCAAAAGTGCTCAATACGTAGGTAGAGCTAGTTAGTTAGTTATAAAATATATATGGCGATTAAGCTACACTGAATATTCCATGTTTCATCCACTCTAGGATTCTTCAGGCTTATGCGCGAATTTTGTGGTATTAAATTATAGAAGAGAAATAGCGAACAATTGTGTTCACAGAAGAAAATTTACTCTTGGATAGCGATACAAAATAATTTTAAAATAAACCTAACAATAGAAAATAAACAAATAAATTAATTAAATAAACATGATTATACATAAACTATCACACACACGCACACGCACACACACACATATCTATCTTTATGTGTACATATATATATATATATATATATATATATATATAAACTAACCTAAAAAATAACCTAAATTTAAAGCTAGATATCCAGGCAAAATAGAGCATACACAAAGGAATAGATCAGCCAGAGGTCAAATACGCTTTTGTCCAGTAAGTGCATGCCCATTGGCTGATAGGAAGGGCGGGTGGATACTAGAAAGCTGATTGGCTAACTAAAATCTAAATAGAAGGTGCGTGTATAAAAAGGACAGACAACCACAAAATTTGCGCATATATATTTTATAACTAACTATATATATATATATATATATATATATATATATATATAGAGAGAGAGAGAGAGAGAGAGAGAGAGAGAAAGAGAGAGAGAGAGAGAGATTACAAATAAAACAGTTTACAAATAAAAACACTGCCATCAACCAGCTTGCTATGCCAGTAATAACATACAGCTTTGGTATCATTGACTGGCCACAAAAATACATCAACCGGCTAAAAAAAAAATACATCAACACGGAAGCTACTAACACTTCATAAAATAATTTTCCAAGGCTGTATTTTCCCAGGGGAAAAGGAGGTCTGGGACTCTCACAGATTAATCATCAACATAGGACAACTATTGTGAGCACCGGTCAGTATCTGAGAAGCTCCCAGAATCACACCCTTTCAATAGTATACGAACATCAAGTGACAAGAGCCAGCAGAAAAACGTCAGTCACCCAGCTGGTCAAGCATTTTGATCAGATGATACACCTATACTCCTTTTTACACGTTATATAATACGCTCCTCCTTTATCTTAGAATTCGATATAATTCCCCCTAACAACATGAATATTTTCATTGATGTATTTCGTTCCTGATGAATCCCACGCTAGACGCGTATCCTCACTATGTTACCTAGCATCTTCTCTACTCTTCTGATGAGAAGCATTAGGACTCGAAATACCTTGGCATAAAGAGTTCCCTTATCCCCCAACTAAATGTTTAAATAAGTGAACCATTCTATATTTTGTGACTTCATTTTCCTCTCTTATTATTATATATAAGCTGCAATTATGTTATCCCCTAGCTCTCTATCGACATTAAGCTCCGGAATAACACACACACACACACACACACACACACACACACACACACACACACACACACACACACACACACACACACACACATATATATATGTAGAAATATATTGTCTTATAATGTATACCAATCCTTATTTAAGAAGCTCAAGTTAAGAGCATAATAAATTCACTAATTTATATAATAATTAAGTGATTGATTTTGTGTTACGAAACAGATACTGTCAAGAATTATATAAGTCAACTAAATTAAAGAAATAACTTATAAGATGGTAAACATCATGAATTTTGGAATATAGTTTTTTGTCATTTATTCTCTATATATACATATATATATATTTATATGTATGTATGTATGAATGTATGTATGTCGTGGTTTTCTTAAAGCAGTGTTTGATAATTCATACAGAAAAAGATAGAGAGAAGAGAGGGAAGAATAATTAAATAATAAAATAAATAAATAAATAAAATAAATGAATAGATATACTTATTTCACCAGACCAAACGAATAAAATTAAACTAAAATTATCTCCCATATATAAAAAAATAGATAAAAAATAGAATTACCTTCCTAAACATCTAACGTAATCTAAATAAGCGAATAAATAGATATAATTCTCCCTTAGATCTAACTATAAATTTAAACAGGAATATGGAATTACTTCCTCTTGATCAGAAAATCCATAGAAAAGTAAAAAAAAAAAATAGAATTACCTCTCCTTAACAGTTAACGTAATTAATTTAAACTTACACAGCGTTTAAATTTTATAAAAAATTGAACACAACGGCTGCTTTACAGTTGGCAGATTCGCGAGTGGATATACGTTTCTCCACTTACAATGACCTTTGGAATAAATAACATATACAGTTGAAAAAAAGAAAAGAAAAAACAATTAGGCTAATAAAATAATATTTTCGAATTATTTATTATTTGTTTATTACAACGACTGTGCATTTCATGTATTGTCAAGCTTTCATAAACACTTTACACACACACACACACACACACACACACACACACACACACACATATATATATATTTATTAAATCAGCCTTGATAGGCGTGTTTTAAGATCTCTCAATTTCTTATTTCTACGCACAATATTTCTTTCTTTTAATAATATTATTTGAACTCATTCCCTTTTTTCCTTGCACCCATTTGTTCAATTATTTCACGGAATTCTGCCTTTTGGATTACTTTGAACCATCTTCCATTAACGTGATTCTTTGGGATTTTACTTGTGGAAATGGAAATTTAATCAACTTTTTGGATTTTGCCGTTATTGGATATTTCCTCTGATTCATTATTTTTTTTACCAAGTAAGATCTTTGACTTACTTGTAGTTTCATTAAATACTTTTGCAAGCAAAATCCGATCCCGCATTTTGCTAATCCCTACCCTCTGATGAGAAGGAAAGTATTTCTTCGAAACTCCGCGGGTTAAGGACTATCCATTTATTTTGTGCTTCCTTTTTAAAATTAAATATATTTTAACTCTTTTTCAAAGTGTTTTTCAACATGTTTTATTAACTACTTGTTTATATACATATATATATATATATATATATATATATATATATATATATATATATATATATATATATATATATATATTGTAGTCATCTATATACAGTACTGTTTCGTTGTATCACAAATCATCAGTACGGATAACTAGCACCTCTCCCAAGCCGAGGATGGAACCCAGGACCTTCGCGTTACCAGTCGGCAGTTTTACTCATAGACTGGTAAATAACTTCCACCACTCTATAGTGCTCAAACTGTTTAGTATTGGATAACAGATAGATAGATTGATAGATATACAGATAGATGGTAGGTAGTATTGGATAGCAGATAGATAGATTGATAGATATGAAGATAGATAGATAGTATTGGATAGCATAGGTTATATCGATAGACTTAAATATACATAAATGAAGAACTCCAAAGCAATACTTTGCATACATATTTCTTTCTTTCAATCAAATCGATAGCATCTATCAGCTCCACGTTCATCGATTATCTTTTACTCTAACCCGTACTCCCCTTAAACATCGTCTAAATGCAGAAACCGACGATGAAGAGACGCCGCCAACTTAGCACAGTTTCCAATCTCATCCCATAATTGGATCGACAACGTGCACACATAATTAATAAACCGTTCGCAAATAGACGAGACAATAATGGTTGCTCCCTGACCAATTTTCCCGCCGTCGATAATCCGATCAGAGGACGTGTAACGATCGTAATTATGAAGAAGAACGGTAATTAATAATAAAAAAAAAGCCGATTAATACGTACTTATCTTTGCTTTGAATATTCTTCTTCTCCGGAGGGTGGGGAGGGGTGCGTATGATAGCCAGGGAAAAGGGTCGCGTGTATAACATGTGTGGTCGTAGACGATCGGGAAAATAACAGAGGTTAAATATCCGAAAGATGATTGGCGGGTTTGTGGCTTGTCGGAATTAAAATGGCCGACAGGATTGAATTATAAGACAGTTAGGGAAACGGTTGTGGTTAGTCCGTTTCTCGATGACGTCATTAAAATGAGACTCAGTACAATATATCTATACATCTATAAAAGTAACATTGTCTGCCTGTGAGTGTGTGTGTGTGTGTGTGTGCGTTTCCCTACCAAACTACTCTCTCATTTTTCAGTCTACAGACTTGAGATTTGAATTTAACCTCTCAGCCAATTTTTGGTCTAAACATTTGAAATTTTACATAAAGTGTATTCAGACACTAGAAAGGACTTGGCCTGCCTTGATAGAGTTCAAAATAGACTTCGTAGCCTCGTAGGAGATGTCCTTTATTCTTCCTTGCAACCTCTATCTCACAGAAGAGATATTGCGAGTTTGTCTCTGATGTATCGTTATTTTCATGGAAAGTGTTCAACTGAGCTTCAATCTATGGTCCCCCCTCGCCAAACTTTCACAAGAAACACTCGTCTAGCTGTAAACACTATCAATAATTCCCCCCACTCTTTATCTGTGCCTAAACCTAAACGTAGATTCCATGAACAAAGCTTCTTTCTTAGAACTGCATGCCTGTGGAATTGTCTTCCGTTTTCCTGCTTTCCGGCTGACTACAATATGGTTGTGTTCAAGTCTAACGTAAATAAGTTCTTGATGAGCCGTTCCATATAAGTTATCAAATTTACCAAATTTTCATTACTAATGATTACTATATTGTCTAATTTCTACTGTACACTCTTTAACCCTTATCCTTGAGTGGCCTCTTGGCCTTGATAATGTGGTGATGCCTATGTAAAAAAAGACATAAGGCAAGCTTTTTAATTGTTTTTTGGGTACAATATATCTATATATCTATAAAAGTAAAATTGTCTGCCTGTGAGTGTGTGTGTGAGTGTGCGTTTCCCTACCAAACTACTCTGTCATTTTTCAGTCTACAGACGAGATTTGACATACGGGGTATTGGGATTTGGGAAACTTGTTTAAATCGGTTTTCGGCCAGAAATTATGTTATACAGGAGGTACAACGATTTGACCTTTGAAAACTCTACCAAACTCCTCCGCCAATTTTGGGTCTAAACATTTACAATTTGAAATGTAGGTTCCTTGAACATGGATCAAACGTTTTAATTTGATTTGAGCCCAAAACAATAAATGTTGAGGGGGTAAAAATTGGGGTCAAGGTTAAAAAAATTAACCTCTGCGGTCTCTACTAAATTACTCAGCCAATTTTTGGTCTAAACACTTGAAATTTAAAATGTAGTTTACTTGGACATGGATCTAACTTTTTTTTTATTTGTTTTGAGCCCAAAACTATAAATGCTAGGGGGTCAAAAATTGAGGTAAAATAAAAAAAAAATTGACCTCTTCTTTCTCTACCAAATTACTCAGTCAAATTTTTTCTAAACATTTGAAATATTACATAAAGTATATTCAGACATAGGGCAATCTTTTTAATCGTTTTTTTTGGCCAACAATTTGGGTGCCAATGGGTCAAAGTAAAAAAGATTTGACCTTTGCAATCTCTAGCAAACTATTCAGCCAATTTTGTGTGTAAACATTTGAAATGTTTACATAAAGGGTATTCAGACATGCAGCAAGCTTTTAAATCCGTTTAGGGGCGAAAATTTGGCTGCAAAGAGGTCAAAGTTGAAAGAGTTGACCTTTGCAGACTCTACCAAACTTCTCCACCAATTTTGGGTCTAAAGACTTGAAATTTTAATTGAATTATAAGACAGTAGGGAAACAGTTCTGGTTAATCCGTTTCTCGATGACGTCATTAAAATGAACATCAGTACAATATAATGTATGAAGAAAATAAAAAAGACATCTTGTGATTTAAGTATTTTAATTATAATAATAATAATAATAATAATAATAATAATAATAATAATAATAATAATAATAATAATAAAAAAGTAATAGTAATAATAAAAGTCACAATAATAACAATAATAATAGCAATAATAATAATATCAGTAATAACAATAACCATAAAATAATAATAATAATAATAATAATAAAAATAATAATAAAATAATAACAACAATAATAATATTTATAATAACAATAACAATAATAACAATAATAATAATAATAATAATAACAATAACAATAACAATAATGATAATAATAGCAACAATAATAATAATAACAATATTTATAATAACAATAACAACAATAATAATAACAATAAAAATAATAATAACAACAATAATAACAATAAAAATAATAATAATAACAATAATAACAATAATAATAACAATAAAAATAATAATAATAACAATAACAACAATAATAACAATAACAACAATAATAATAATGATAATAATAATAATAGCAATAATAATAATAATAACAATATTTATAATAACAATAACAACAATAATAATAACAATAAAAATAATAATAATAACAATAACAACAATAATAACAATAACAACAATAATAATAATGATAATAATAATAATAGCAATAATAATAATAATAACAATATTTATAATAACAATAACAACAATAATAATAACAATAAAAATAATAATAACAACAATAATAACAATAACAACAATAATAACAATAACAATACTAATAATAATAATGATAATAATAATAATTTTAATAATCATAATAACAATAGTAATAGGAGCAGAAAGGATGCCAAAAAGGAAAAAGAGGAACACATGACCTGTTATACATAGATCAAAAAATTCTAAAGGAGGTAAAAAGGAGGAGAAAGAATTTAGCCATGGCATGGATCGACTAAAAAAAAGCGTACGACAGGATCCCCCAAGCATGGATAATAGAATGCCTAAAATGTATAAAATACCAAGCAGGATCACCAACATAATAGAAAATACAATGAAAACATGGAGACTGGAATTGACAGCTGATGGACAACACATAACAGAAATTAACATACAAAGAGGCATCTTCCATGTAGACTCGCTATCAGCACTACTGTTCATCATAGCCATGATGCCCTTGAACAGTATACTGAGAAAGTGCCAAGTCGGATACAAGTTCTCCAATACAGAGGAAAAAATGAACCACCTAATGTACATGGACGATCTGAAACATTTTACAAGGACCAAAAAGGAGCTAGAGACACTAATCAACACTACCAGGATCTTCAGCCAAGATATCCAAATGGAATTTGGAATAGAAAAGTGCGTTATAAGAAAGGGAAAACTGGAAACGACAGAAGGCATGAAACTACCCAACCAAGCAGAAATGAGGGCACTAGGGGAACAAGACGACTATAAATACTTGGGAATTCTGGAAGCGGACACCATCAGAGAAACAGAAATGAAAGAGAAAATTGGGAAGGAATACCTCAGGAGAACAAGAAAACTCCTGGAAACGAAATTATATAGTAGAAACCTAATAAAAGGTATAAATACATGGGCAGTATCACTAGTAAGATACTCTGGACCGTTTATAGGGTGGACAAAAGAAGAACTGAGACAACTCGACCAGAAAATCAGGAAACTCATTCATGACCATGCATAATGTATTACACCCAAAGGACGATACTGACAGACTCTACGTGAAAAGACTGACAGACTCTACGTGAAAAGGAAAGACGGCGGGACAGGACTGATCTGTATAGAAGACTGTGCGAAGGACACGAAAAAAAAACTAGAAAAATATATAATGCAAAACATTGAAAGGATAATTATGGCAGCAAGAGACACTGAAAAAAAAACAAAACAAAACAGAAGACAAACGACAAAACGAGAAAAGAAAAATGGGAAGAGAAACAACTCCACGGAAGATTCATAAGAATGACAAAAGATGAGAATAACGAAAACATCTGGACATGGATGTGAAAACACAACATGAACATTTACACATGAACCTCAAAGATCTCTTACTAAAGACTCTTATCCTTCTTAACATGGAAACAAAAGAACATACATTCATCATTGTAATAATAACACTACTTAACACCTTTTGGGGAGACTACATTAATTAACCTTGCTGGTTCAGTACTTGCGGTGAGGCAAACGCGTACATCTCAGCGAGTGCACATTTTAAGAGTTGATAGCTGTTTACGTAATTGTGTGTACAGTAAAAGGTTAGCCTTGCATGCTGACATTTGAAGTTGAAAAACAAAACGTATATATAAGAAGAACTGAGACAACTCGACCAGAAAATACACTATACAGTATTTCTTATTAAAACTATCATAGAGTAAATTTTATCTTGTGAACACAGTTGTTTGCTATTTCTCTTCTACAGTTTAATAGATGTTGGGGTTCTTTAAAGTACAGGATAGCAAATTTTTCATGAAAGCATAATCTACATGGATCGTCTTGGTCCCTACACGTTGTAGCTTGTCTTATTTTCCATTCGACTACCGGCGAATTTCCGCTTTCTTTGAGTTCCCAGTATTTATTCGCTAGTGTTGTTTTTATACGGTGTTTTTTTATTGTTGAATGTACTTTTGTGGTCATAATATCGAGTTTTGAAATCTAAGGGAGTCATACCTACGTAATATTTCTTGTTATTCGGTTATGACATTTGAAGTTGAAAAACAAAACGTATATATATATATATATATATATATATATATATATATATATATATATATATATATATATATATATATATACAGTGATGATCATATTTATTGGCACGGTAAAATAAAAGTTAAATTTTGTCTAATAAATTCTAAAAAAGGGATTAAATTAAAGAAAATAACAAAGTATATTATGTATTTTTAACTGGCCTTTCCGATGCAGCAATCGGATTTTAGAAAAAATAAATAACAAAGGAACAACAAACATAATTGCAAAAAACCCTTGTTCAAAATTATTGGCACGATTTATTTAATAATCAATTGTATAGCCTTTGGCCTTGATTA
Source organism: Euprymna scolopes (assembly GCF_053919585.1). Taxonomy (NCBI): domain Eukaryota; kingdom Metazoa; phylum Mollusca; class Cephalopoda; order Sepiida; family Sepiolidae; genus Euprymna; species Euprymna scolopes. The sequence goes on along the minus strand of NC_136526.1, from coordinate 4,407,775 downwards.
CCTTCCTCAGTCGCTTTTCATAGTTTACAACCAAGTTGTTGCACTCTTCAGTAGTAATTTTAGCCCACTCTTCCTGACAATAATCCTCCAATTGAATAAGATTCTTAGGCTTCCTTTGCATTACCCTCAATTTTAATGTTCTCCATAAATTTTCAATTGGATTAAGGTGTGGGCTTTGTGATGTCCACTCCAAAACATTAATATGATTGTCCTCAAGCCATTTCTTAGTCAGTTTAGCCGAATGCTTTGGGTCATTATCTTGCATGAACCACCAACGACGACCAAGTGAGAGCTCTTTAGCAGAGTCTTTCAGGTTTTCATCCAATATTTTAACATAATCTTCCTTTTTCATGCTACCTGTGACCTTAACAAGTCGCCCTGGTCCAGAGGCAGCAAAGGATCCCCAAAACATCAAACTGCCTCCACCGTGCTCCACTGTGGGTATGGTGTTCTTAGGCAGGAAAGCTTCGCCAGATTTTCTGTAAATATAAGACACTTTATTATGGCCAAATAACTCTATTTTCGTTTCGTCAGTCCATAGGAGACGTTTCCAGAATGCAACATCTTTATCAATATGACGTTTTGCAAAGGCTAGCCTTGCTTTCAGGTGCATAGGCTTCAATAAGGGAGTCTTTCTCGGACGACATGCTTTTAAACCAGCTCTCTTCAAAACTCTACCAACTGTATGTCGAGATACATTCACTCCAGAGGTGCTCTGTTCATCGACAATCTCCCCAACAGAGATCCTTGGGTTTTGTTTTACTTGTCGAACAATTTTCCGTTCATCTCTTGGGGAAAGAATTGCCGCCCCCCCCGCTTCGGCGGCACGGGGGGGGGGACAAGATCAAAGTGTAGTATCTGTTCCGGCAGATACTGCACTTAAGATAATTTGTACCAGTCAATGGAGGGGAAACCCTCTATACTGGGACAATTATTATTTTTGGTAACCAGAGTGACCCCTTTTAGGGGAGCTGGTTTTTACCTCACATTAAAAACGGCCTTGTGCCTAATTTGCTCAGTGGGGGAGCAAATAAACACCATCTCTTGGGGAAAGAATCCTTTTTCTCCCTCTACCCTCTAAACTCATAACGTGGCCTTGCGATTTGAACTTGTTTATTAAGGCTCTAACAGTGGATTTGGGAAGGTTAAGCTTCTTTGAAATCTTATCATTGATATGGCATGCTACAACAAGCTTCCTGACGTCTTCGCTGTGTTCCTTAGTTTTAACCATGGCGATTGAAAATTATAATTTAGTCACTTATAATAGTTTAAATAAATCGCTATCTAAAAATTATCTGAAAAAAATTATTCACTGAATTAGCGTTAAACAAGCATAATATGGCTATAAAAAAGTTCAGAAAGCACGTAAACCGGAAATTGATTGATATTATACTGATACTAAAAGAAAAACAAAGCCGTGCCAATAATTTTGAACTAGGGTTTTTTGCAATTATGTTTGTTGTTCCTTTGTTATTTATTTTTTCTAAAATCCGATTGCTGCATCGGAAAGGCCAGTTAAAAATACATAATATACTTTGTTATTTTCTTTAATTTAATCCCTTTTTTAGAATTTATTAGACAAAATTTAACTTTTATTTTACCGTGCCAATAAATATGATCATCACTGTATATATATATATATATATATATATATATATATATATATATATATATATATATATATATATATATATATATATATATATATGAGCAAACAGTTAATAAAATATGTTAAAAATCACTTTGAAATGAGTTAAAAGCATATATATATATATATATATATATATATATATATATATGTATATAATTAGTTTTTTTTGGAAAAAGAAATCTAGCAGAGTGCTCAGTTATAAGGAGAATTCCGAAAATAAGAGCGTATATATATATATATATATATATATATATATATATATATATATATATATATTGTTTTAAATATAATGGGCGGAAGTCTCTCGAGGAGAAACTCGATAGCGTAAAAATAATAATACTATATCGAAAGTAAAGAGTTCTGATGGGGAACTATTGAATGTGCCAAAAATTACGGGGACACTAAAATAAAGTTTATTAACGTATTTTTTTTTATTCTTTTAATCGTTTTTTAAACGTTAATAAACTTTATTTTAGTGTCCCCGTAATTTTTGGCACATTCAATAGTTCCCCCATCAGAACTCTTTACTTTCGACATAGTATTATTATTATTTTTACGCTATCGATTTTCTCCTGATGAGATGATAGCTGAAAGAGCTCTCGAGAGACTTCCGCCCATTATATTTAAAACTTTATTTAAATTCTGTACCTCTAAACATATATATATATATATATATATATATATATATATATATATATATATATATATATATATATATATAACTACTTCATTTACTCACATAAAATTAATATACGAAGGTATAGATTTATGCGTAAACTTTAAGTATTTACTTCAAAAGTGCTCAATACGTAGGTAGAGTAGTTAGTAATTTATAAAATATATATGGCGATTAAGCTACACTGAATATTCGGAGTTTCATCCACTATAGGATTCGTCAGGGTTATGCGCGAATTCTGTGGTTGTTACTCGTTTTTATATATGTTGAGGATTTTTAGTTAGCCAATCAGCTTTCTAGTATCCACCGCGCCCCTTCCTATCAGCCAATGGGCATGCATTTTATCGAGCAAAGGATCTGTTTTAGAACTAGGTTAGTGGTTTAAGACAGACGATTTTCCTCATTTCTGCTCTTTTTTTATATATATAAATATACATATGTGTACACACATACCTGCATACATACATACATACATATATATATATGTGTGTGTGTGTGTGGTCGTTTATGTATATTCATGTTTATTTAATTTATCTATTTGTTTGTTTTCTATTGTTTTTGTTAGTTTTAAAGCTATTTTGTATCGCTATCCTAGAGTAAGTTTTATTTTGTGAACACAATTGTTTGCTATTTCTCGTCTACAGTTTAATAGATTTTGGGGTTCTTTAAAGTATAGGATAGCAAATTTTTCATGGAGGCATAATTTACATGGGTCGTCTAAATGCCTGCACGTGGTAGCTTGTCTTATTATTTTCCATTCGACTACCGGCGAATGTCCGCTTTCTTTGAGTTCCCAGTATTTATTCGCTAGTGTTGTTTTTATACTATGACCACAAAAGTACATTCAAAAATAAAAAAAAACACCGTATAAAAACAACAAGTTTCAGTGTGATCCCAGACAAAAAGATAAAGCTCAATATTTAAAAATAGAGCAATACATAAGTTTAGTGGTTAAAGTTAAATTCTGAAAATAAAAATATAGACATATATATTCGAGTTAAAAATTTATTGTTTGACAAAAGGAAGATATAGAAGGGGGTTATATTAATTTCCTTAATCTATGGATTTTTAATAATGGCTCATATCATCAGTGGAAATGAAATGCGGTTAGCTGTGAATAGACACGTATTTTGCTTTTCAGCAAAAATACTGAAAAAAGTTTTTGGGTTGGTGAATGATAGTTATATGAAAATAATTATAGGAAAAGGAATTTAATACAACCCCTCCGGGGATTTATTGCCAGGCAGGCTGAATATTGGTCCATAACAAAAATGCGTGGTTGCTCCATACTGATTTTCCAAAAGGTATACGGGGCGGCCGTATTCGTTGGTGAGTTCAATATATTTTGGTAGATGTAATCCAGAATCATTTTAGGTGTTGAAACAGTGTAGCAGATATTGGATGAATAGACCATTCCATGGCATATATTCCCATCGGTAATGGAATTTGAGCGTAGAGTTATATATGCATATTTATGGTGCGATGGAACTCGAAAATTAATGGCCTTGGTTGAAAAATATTCGGAGAGATGATTATTCGATCCAATGTGTCGGACAATTAGCTTCTGGTATAAACAAACAGAAAATGAAAAAAATCCGGGTCGGCATTTTTTTCTTTTTTAAACAAAGCGTTTATTACCGTAGCTCTTCCGCGTCGATACCATTTAAAAAATCTCTCGCTGCCACATGCCCATCTCGTCTGGTTGTGTTTCTCTTTACTCTGACCGTCTTTACACGTCCACTCTCTTTGATGCCAACTTTGTTTCTCTCAGAGCACGTGATGCATTTTTTCTTTTTTCCCTTTTCTTCTCGTGCACACTTCCTAATTTTTTTCTCGGCTACTGCTGCTGCTAATCTCTTTAGAAGCCAGCGATCCTATGCTGCTGCTGATATATTCCCACGCGCTTATATGCACTATGCTACATATATATTTCTGTTTCCACCTCAACCACCAATCATAAATGATCGCAATCCTATATTAGTGTTTCTCGGAGTCTTCTAAGGTGTTCAACATATCAATGTTTCCCTTGTAATATCCACTCGCTCACCTTCTCGAAATATCTTATTACAAGGTGAAACGATAAAATTGTCGCCATAGAAAAGACAACATGATTCCATTTCCGTTTGATGAAAACTTTCTTTTTATTCTTGTAGACCATCTCATTTGTGTACAAATCTCAAGAGCGATAGGAACCTTCTATCATATCTGAAAGTGACACAATGTTCCACAAGCGAGATTGGAGATGCGTCGCTCTACAACTCATGCTCTCTATTGATCCAAGTTACAACAACAGGACCATGGCCAGCACCACCAAAATGCATCGCTGAATTGCCACGAATAACAAGGGCATGTTCAGGGTGATGAAATCAAAGTTTCCGGTTATGGTCTTTGGTGTGGTTTCAAGTGAGGGCCACATCATGCCACCTCAAATCTTCGGAGTCAGCTTGAAAGTCAACTGTTACACGATAAGGGTGTCCCCTTTTCATGTAAGTATAAAAATAGAGAGATTTAGTTAAAATGAAAATGAAATAGCACAGACGAAATTCGAACCTCGTAATTTAGGTTTAGAAATAGATTACGTGTGAGAATTAGAAAATCGAATGTAAAACAAACGATTGTTTAGCTTAGAGAAAAATAGTTTCAAGAAAAGAATGTGCACTGTCAATTTTGTTATGAAAATTTAATTGAAAGAATGCAGCTACAAGATAATTTAATAAACATGTTTTTAACATATTGGAAATATAGGTTACTGAGAATATAGGTTAAAATTCCTTTTGTAAAAAAAGGAAAAGTTTTGGACACGCATGTCCAGAACACGTGAAAGAAGACACATGTTTTAACATGTGTATGACGTCATGAAAAAATGGGAAGTTCTAGATATAGTTAGAAAACTTTAGAGTTAAAAAAGGAGAAGCTGGGAGAAACTCAGAGGGAGTTTGAGAACGACAGACGATAGTCTGCAGTTTGGAATTCGAACGTCTAGAAGCGAGACGGTCACTTTTGAAACTTAGAATGTGAAGCTTTGAATTCTTGATGATGAAAACCACGGCCGGTCGTGAGAAGAAATAAACCCATCATGTGTTTGTATAAACGTCGTCTTTGTGTTGTGATTCTACCAAAAGGTAAAGTGAAAATTGTTATTATATGTCTATATGTCTGTGTTATAAAATGTCTTGACATACACAATAACAACAACAACAACAACAACAACAATCTCTCACAACATCCCTCTTACAACACATCTCTCTTCTAAGACTGCGCTTATAATAAGACTCTCAATGAAATCCTTATATAACACAACACCAAAGTGTTTCTAGATATGCTGAAGGGTGTGGCGATCCCCTGGTGTAAGCAACAGGACTCGGCACTGGTCCCCAAGTTCAAAGAGGCCCAGTCTTGGCTCAGAAGGAGTAATACGACTTTGTATCCTTCTCTCGCTGGCCCTCCCCCTCCTCCTCCTCCTCCTCCTCCTCCAACCTGAACCCGCTGGCCTACTTTGTTTGGTCATACGACGAGAATATCACCAACATGACCTCCCACAACAGCAAAGCCAGCCTGATCGCAAAGTATTCACCGAACTCATGCCAGCGTTTGTGGAAAAGACATGCTCCCAGTTTCAGACCCGTATCCAGGCTGTGATGGAGTCTGAAGGCGGCTACATTGAATATATGTCAGCCCTACTGAATTGACTTTTTTTTCAATAAGTTTTAAAATAAGGCTGTAGTGTTGTTTTCTTTAGGGCGACAATATTATCGTACCGTCTTGTAATCTGTCGTTTTGTTCTTGTGTCGTTGAAACCCGGAATGTAGAGGTTGTGTCAATATTTTTTGTTGTTGTAAAATATCAGTTAATTAAAACGGTGTCTTAGTTTGATGATATCAGTAATTAAACGATGACTAATTAATCGTTCCCTGAAGAACGTTATTGAAGATTATTTAAAAATTCTACGTTAATCGTAGAAATACTTGAAGCGAGATGTTTCTGAAGATCAAGAAAAAGTCGGGAGGAGGGGGGTCAGAGGAGAGGGGATGAGTAAGCATGAGATGAAAAGGAGAGGGAGGAGGGGGAAATAGGGGGAATAGGGAGAAGTAGAATAAGAAAGAGAGAAGGGAGGAGGGAGGGGAGAAGAAATATAAGAGAAATCGATAGAGAAAATGATGTAGAAGAAGAAAGATGAAGGAGAAGGAGAAAAAGAAGAAGAAAGAGGAGGAGAAAGGAGGAAGCGTGGGAATTGATGAGTCGGAAGTGAAAAAGAATGAAGGAGAAAAGGAAGAAGATGGGTGGAGGAGGGAAAAGTGGATCAGAAAAGGAGGAAAAAGAAGTCAAAGAAGAAGAAGAAAAAAGAAAGAAAAAAGAAAGAAAATAAAAGATAAAGAAAAGAAAAAAGAAGTAAAAGAAAAAGGAAAGAAAAAGAAAGGAAAAAAAGAAAAGGGAAAAAATAAGGGAGGAAGCGAGGGTAGAAGAGTAAAAAAAAAGAAAGAAAGGGAAAAGAAAGAAAAAAGAACAGAAAGAAACAAGAAAAGAAAAAAGAAAAAAAAAGAAAGAAAAAGAAAGAAAAAAGAAAAGAGAAATTCAAAAAATTAAAATAAAAACGAAGACAAAAAGGAAGAAAAAAAAGAAAAGGGAGAAAATAAGGGAAGAAGCTAGGGTAGAAGAGTAAAAAAAGAAAGAAAAAAGAAAAAGAAAGAAAAAAGAAAAGAAAAAAGAAAGAAACAAGAAAAGAAAGAAACAAGAAAAGAAAAAAGAGAGAAAAGAAAAAAGAAAAAAGAAGTAAAAGAAAAAGAAAGAAAAAAGAAAGAAAAGAAAGAAGAAAAAAGAAAGAAAAAGAAAGAAAAAAGAAAAGAAAAAAGAAATTTAAAAATTAAAAAAAAAACTAAGACAAAAAGGAAGAAAAAAAGAAAAGAAAAAAGAAATTAAAAAAAAAAAAAAAAAAAAAAACGAAGACAAAAAGGAAGAAAAAAAAGAAAAGGGAGAAAATAAGGGAAGAAACGAGGGAAGAAGAGTAAAAAAAAAGAAAGAAAAAAGAATAAGAATGGGATAAGGAGGAGGAAGTATATACAAAGAGGAACAAATTGAGAAAAAAGAAAGAAAGGGAAAATAATTAAATAAGGAAGAAAAAGTAGAATTAGACGAAGGAGAACAAGAAGTTGGTTGTTTTTGTTTTACGGCATATCAACCCTTTTCAGGTTATTTAACAGGTACTACCACTCCGGGTCAGAGTGGACCTGGGAGCAATGGTAATTAAAGGGTGGCTGCACACTCCCCAAAGCCCGCAAGGAAGAGGAGGAGGAGTAGACAGAGAAGAAAATGATGACGGAGAAGAAGATAAAAAGCAAGAATAAAAAGAAGTAGATGATGACGAAGAAGATAAAGATGAAGATGAAGAAGAAGATGATGAAGAAGGCAAAGAAGAAGAAATAGATTAAAATAAAGGAGAAGATAAAGATGAAGGTGAAGATGAAGCAGATGATTAAGAAGATAAAGTTGAATAATGTTGTGGTGGCACACATTCATTTGCATATGTGGATAGTAATTACACATAAATAGGAAGACTCAGTTAGTCTGAGTGTGTGTTGACCAGAAGCCACCGAAGGCCGCCGAGAGCAGATATGTTTCTCCAGCAAAGACTCTCTTATTTGACACCATTATGTAAATATCATGTAAATATACCTTTTCCTAATACACTTCTTATTTGATTTACCTTTGTTTGTTGATTCGTCATTTGTATTGCTTTCTACGTTACTTGCTTCAACCTGCAAACTTAACAAATAATAATAAGAAGATGATGAAGAAGAAGAAAGAAGATGATGAAGATGAAGAAGATGAAGAAAGGAGAGCGTTGGAAAGAGAAGGAATTCACGGAGAAAGAAGAAGAAGGAAAAGAAGAAGAAGGAAAAGAAGAAGAACGTAAAGAAAAAAGAAAAGAAAAGAAGGAAAAGAAAAGAAGGAAAAGAAGAAGGAAAAGAAAAGAAGGAAAAGAAGAAGAAGGAAAAGAAGAAGAAGGAAAAGAAAAGAAGGAAAAGAAAAAAGAAAAGAAAAGGAGGAAAAGAAAAGAAGGAAAAGAAGAAGAAGGAAAAGAAAAGAAGGAAAAGAAGAAGGAAGAGAAAAGAAGGAAAAGAAAAGAAGGAAAGGAAATGAAGGAAAAGAAGAAGAAGGAAAAGAAAAGAAGGAAAAGAAGAAGGAAGAGAAAAGAAGGAAAAGAAAAGAAGGAAAGGAAATGAAGGAAAAGAAGAAGAATGAAAAGAAAAGAAGGAAAAGAAGAAGGAAGAGAAAAGAAGAAAAAGAAAAGAAGGAAAAGAAAAAAGAAAAGAAAAGAAGGAAAAGAAAAGAAGGAAAAGAAAAGAAGGAAAAGAAAAAAGAAAAGAAAAGAAGGAAAAGAAGAAGTAAAAGAAAAGATGGAAAAGACGGAAAAGAAAAAAGAAAAGAAAAGAAGGAAAAGAACAGAAAGAAAAGAAAAAAGAAAAGAAAAGAAGGAAAATAAAAAAGAAAAGAAGAAGAAAAAGAAAAGATGGAAAAGACGGAAAAGAAAAGAAGAAAAGAAGAAGAAGAAGAAGAACAACAACAACAACAAACGAAAAATTAATCACGTGGAGGGAAGACCAAGAATGTTACATCGACCGAAATATAAGACCTCGACGAAGAAAATATTCCGGAAAATCGAAATAATAAAAAGGATCAATTCCTATCAGCAAAATATTCATGAAGATGTTTCATCCCCACTCTTTTTTTTTTTTAAATCCTATTTGTATAACACTAAATCATACTACATGTATGTCACATTACCCATTCTTAAGCTAGGAACTCTGTTAACATGTTATAATGATCAGTTAATTAGTTTATGTGTAAATCGTTGACGCACAAATATATGAACATGTACATCTTATTATGTTTCACTCTCTCAACTTAGACCAGCTTGCACAATGACATGAACATTCGCATGGCCGTTATCTGAGTCTTACTACTACCGCACTGGCTCATGATTTATAGGGATATGACAACAGCATATTCTTTTCGTTGCTTTGACTCTCGAGTATATATCCGACACAGTTAGACACAGTTAACCAACCGAGAACCACATCATCTATTATATAAAAGCGAGGATATGTGTGTGTGTTTGTGCATTTTTTGTATGCATTTATGTATTTCTCAGGGGAAAGGGTACCGTTTCGTAGAACTTTTTATATACTTCCTAGATTATAATATCTCCGCTTTACGAAAGGAGGTCGTTTCTATCTTTTATTTTACCCGCTATTTATTGCGCTATTTCTTGCTCTCCGTGTGTTTTTTTTTTTTTTTGGCTTTTCTGTACAAAAGCGAAACTGAATTCGGATAAAATGCATCTACCTGCCACTCGTGCCAGGAGCTTTGATCAATGCCCCGCATATCAGACAATTGCTATTCATTTGGACACTCCTCCTTTTATGAGGAGCTGGTTTTCCCAAACAACTTGGGGAAACAAACAAATACACAGAAAGCTTAAAGCTTAACTGCGTGATTTCATTTCTCTATGTCGTGATGTTTGATGTATGATAAGAGAAATTTCTTTTCATTGTTTTGACTCTCGAGTATATATCCGACACAGTTAGACACAGTTAATCAATCGAGAACCACATCACTCTATTTAAAAACATAAGATATTACCCGATATATACTCGAGAGTCAAAATAATGAAAAGAATATTCTCTTGTTTTAGTCCTACTAATGACAAATTGGATACGAGTGTTTTTGTTTGCGACACTAGCACCAGAAGATGGTTGTATGGGACCAACGGGCTGCTTCAATCCTGTTCGGTTGACCAACATTATCCCCTTTATATTGCCCATCAAGGAACACCATCAATACAAGAGTGTTACAGGCGTTACGTCTTGTCCAAGAGTGATCTGTAATTGTGCAGGGCGAACATATCCCTGAAGCATTATACACACTTTTACACTTGATTTGCTGAATTAATGAATCAATTAAACTAATTTTTATAAATTTTAAAATCGTATAATGATCGGTTAATTACTTTATGTGTGAATCGTCGACATACGAATATATGAACATGTGCGACACTATTTGCCAGTGTCACTTGTTATTGTTATTTTTTTAATTTTATTTAATTTTTTTTTACACAGTGGTCACCACTTATCAAGGCCCGGAAGCCACTCAGGGATAAGGGTTATTGCAAGTACATTACGTTAGTGTGGAGATTTGTAAGAAGTGTTTACTTAAGGGGGCGGTTCATTAGGAATTTGTTACCGTTGGACTTGAACACATCCAAGTTGTAGTCAGGTGGGAAGCAGGCAGACGGAACAGAGTTCCACAGGCGTGCAGTTTACAAAAGAATCACAACTTATCAAGGGCCAGAGGCCACTCGAGGATAAGGGTTAAAGTGTGTACAGTAGTCAAAGGACAATATCATAGTAAGCGTTAGAAGTTTAAATTTGGTGAATTGGATTACTTAAGGGGAACGGCTCATCAAGAACTTGTTTACATTGGACTTGAAGACGGTAATATTGTAGTCAGTTGCAAAGCAGGCAAAAGGAAGAGAGTTCCACAGGTCTGCAGTTCTAAGAAAGAAACTTTGTTCATGGAATCTACAATTAGGCTTAGGCACAGATAAAAAATTGGGGAAATTATTGATAGTGTTTACAGGCAAACGAGTGTTTCTCGTGACTGTTTGGCGAGGGAGGAACCATAGATTGGAGCTCAGACGAGCACTTGCCATGAAAATAACGATAAAAAAGAGACAAACTCGCAACATCTCTCCTGTGAGAAAGAGGTTGCAGGGAAGAGAAAAGGACACCCCCTACGAGGTTACGAAGTCTATTTTGACAGAACCGTAACGTCTCTTTTGTGAGAAAGAGGTTGCACCCCCCCCTTCACCATAACCAGGGTGTGATTTGGTCGCGCGGAGTGATACAAAAAAGAAAGACCACAATGCAATTTCACGATTCCCTTTATCTCTTAAGGTGAGCAGGTGTAATTTTGCCCTCTGTAAAAGGAGAGGAAGCCCTCCTCTTCTTTAACACATGCAGAAGTTCAAGTGTAATGCGGACAGACATCTTTCTGCTCAACTCCCGTCATAGTATTCTTGCAAATTTTGCCTACCATAGTAGCCCCTTACACCAAATGAGCACTTCCTCAGCAATAGTTAGGAATAACTGAATAGTTAGCATAAAGCTTGATTATTTAAAATTGATTATTTTTTTTCGTTTAAATTGAGTTATATTGTCGTATTTTTCTGGAATAAATTGTGTAAAAATGACATGTAATACGAACAGATATCTTGCTGCTCAATTCCCTGTATAGTATCCCTGCAAATTGTGTCCCATATAATAACCACTTACATAAAAGTCGCACTTCCTCAGCACTAATTAGGATTAGCTTGGTAGTTAGCTTAAAGGTTCATAATTTAAAATTAATTGTTATTTATTAATTTTTAAATTGTAAATTTTGTAATATATAATATAAAATAAACAAGTCAAGATTCATATATTTATGTTACAATTGTGTTGCGTTGCTTGGTCTGCCTTGAATGCCTTCAAAGTGGAAACGGTTCCAACACGGAGACTATTCTAGCCAGATGAACTCCAACATCAAGAAGTCTCAAGAAGTCATCCCTGGGGGATGGATAAAGAACGCAGAGAAAAAGACACACCTAAAATTCCAGGTAAGCTTTCACTCTTCAAATCTTACAAAAAAAAGCCAGCTTTGATAATTCAAAATTTATTATTAATTATTGTAAATTTTTAAATTGTAAAATATTGTAATATATAATATTATAAAATAAATTGTATCAAAGAAGCACTACGCCTTGTTTGAGGTGAAAAAAATTAGACACTAGTTTTTTTTTGTATTTTGTTATTGGAAGTAGTTGAAGCTGCTCCTACAACCTGAATTGGCACAAAGTTGCGCACGTGCCAAAAGAAGACCCTCGAATGCGACCGCTGCAGGTGTTCTATTATGCGCCTGAATAAATGGACACGTATTGTATATTATTTTTTTATTGAGTAATTTGTATATTTATTTATTTATTTGCGGACTGTTATCCTCATCTTTATAGTTGTTGTTTCACAACGTTTCGACCAACTATTTCCATTGGCCTTCTTTAGACTGTTAGAAATAGCTGAATAGTTAGCTTAAAGCTTGATAATTTAAAATTATTTGTTTTTGTTTCGTTTGACTTGTCGTAATTTCTGAAAAAAAAAACAAACTGTATAAAAAAGAATTGTTTTTCAGATTTGAGTCGGATGTGAAGTGTGGTTGATGTGTCTTTTGTGATGCATGTAACGTTGAATCTTGTTTAAACAGAACTGTTGTTTTTTATTGTTTGATGTCAAAAGAACAGTAAATGAAATGTAACTTTGAAATAATAGTATTTTAGCTGTTTTGTTGAAGGGAATCGATTTTTTTAGGTGAACGACGGTATGTGATTTTTGTACATTTTCTTTTGTTCTTGAAGTGGTATTTTTTAACTTCTTACCTTAAGTGGTTTCATGACTTGTTTGGAGAGATTTTCATTAAAAAAACAGGCAGAGATAGATAGATGCAAATATAGATAGATAGATAGATAGAGAGAGAGAGAGAGAGAGAGAGAGGGGTAGAGAGAGGGAAAGATAAGAGCGACCGAGAATGGATAGATAGAATAAGAGAAAGAAATGGAATGGTATATAAATAGACAACCTCTTTCCCTCAGAAGAGACGTTGCGAGTCTATCTCTGCTCTATCGTTATTTTCATAGAAAGCGCTCGACTGAACTTCAATCTATGCCTCCTTGCCACACTTTCACAAAAACACTCGACTAGCTACAACCATTAGATATGATTTTCCCCACTCTCTACCTGTGCTTAAATGTAAACGCAGATTCCATGAACAAAGCTCTTTTTCCAGCACTGCCCGCCTTTGGAACACTGTTCTGCTGGCATGCTTCCCGGTTGAATACAGCATGGTAACGTTCAAATCTAATATAAACAAGTTCTTGTTAAGTCCTCCTCATAAATAATCAAATTCTACCCAATTTACACCATGTGATTACTACACCACCACCTTACATTCATTAACCCTTATCTTCGAGTGGCTTCGGGCCTTGGTAAGTGTTGACCCCCAAGTAAAAAAGATATATAGACAGATAGGTAGATAAATAGATAGATAGATAGAAAATGGAGAAAGAAGGGGTAGAGAGAGATAGAGAAAGAATAGAGAGAGGTATATAGAGATAGATATAGAAAATAGCGAGAGAGCGATATATACATATATATATATATATATATATATATATAGAGAGAGAGAGAGAGAGAGAGAGAGGTTGAAATTGATAAAGAAGAGGTTTAAAACGAAACGTCTTCTGCCTTTATAAGTGTTGACTCCCATGTAAAAAAAGATATATAGACAGATAGGTAGATAAATAGATAGATAGATAGAAAATGGAGAAAGAAGGGGTAGAGAGAGATAGAGAAAGAATAGAGACAGGTAGATAGAGATAGAGATAGAAAATAGCGAGAGAGCGATATATATATATATATATATATATATATATATATATATAGAGAGAGAGAGAGGTTGAAATTGATAAAGAAGAGGTTTAAAACGAAACGTCTTCTGCCTTTATAAGTGTTGACTCCCATGTAAAAAAAGATATATAGGCAGATAGGTAGGTAGATAGATAGATAGATAGATAAAGAGGAGAGAGAGAGAGATAGTAAAGGGAGAGAAAGACGTAGGGAGAGATAGAGAAGAGAGAGGCGGAGGTAGAGAGATAGAAAGGGGAGGAGAGAGTGTTAAAATTATTCCCTTTTATTGCCCATACTCCCGAGCACCGCCGGGCAACCATGCCAGTTTTTAACTAAATAAAAACAGAAAGGAACAATATCTCTTCTACGTGAGCAGGATAAGTAATCTAAAATCGTGCCCCCGCCAATTCCGCTTCTAACTCGACCATAGACCAATACACAAAACCTTTAAGGAGACTGTAAAATACATCAATATTTTCAAAATAAGTTTCTGTGTGTCTCTTGACTCACATCGGTATTCAACAAATGAAACGTTTACGCATGTGCGTTCGGAATGCCATGTCGCACTGCGAAAGAGCGGGAAAAAGCTGGAATAGCCTATCAGCAAAAATACGGAACGAATGGATTTTAATACCTTGAGGATTTCATTGATAAACGCCTCGAAAATGTTCCAGAGCGACATCTTCCACAATTGGTTCAGGTGTCTCGTTGCAAAATAGCATTGTTCCCTAAAGTGGTCGATCGAAAAATGCAGGACCAATTAAATATGGCACCGGCTGAATAGCGATAAAGACGTCAAGAGCGCATGCGTGGGCTAACGACTTCTCCACAAGTCTATCAAGCTGCAAGCAATATTTTCTTGAATTTATTATTAAACGAACAGCGACAACGTTAATTACCATCTAAAATGCTGCTGATATTGCAGGTTCAATCCTACGCAATAAAATCATATTTGAAATATTTTTTCTTTTGATATCTTTTAGTAAGAATGTGTTAATCATATATATATATATATATATATATATATATATATATATATATATATATATATACATACTTCAGAATAGTTTTTATTTAACAATCAGTTGTTATGGAAACGTGAAATTGTAAAGTTTACAAAATATTACTGGTAGTAATATTCTATAGGTTATCCAATCTAACAAGAATTGCTCGATATGCAAGATAGAGCAAATAAATTAAATTGTGATTCAATGAATTTCAAAAAACTCTCATTGAAATGAAATGAAGTGGTTTAGTTTCATATAAAAAAATATTTATTATTCTAAGCAAGACAAAGAATGCTTTAGAAAATTAATCTCCTTAACCTATAGGGTTTCGATGTCTACCATCTCATCAGAGGAAAGAAAATATTAGCAAATACTTATAAAGGTATGCACCCCATTTGCTAAAAGTCAGTGAAACATGGAAAGTCAAAGTCAAAATAATAAATTTATCAGAAGTCCTGTAGCAGGAGGATTTGCAGAAAAAGGATATGAAAGTTTTTTTAGATCCAGCTTGCTTGGTAAAATCCATGTTATGCGTTCTTTACACCCGTTTGGTAATAAGGTCCAAGTTATATATTGGGTAATCCGCATAGCTGTGTAGATATCCGAATTGGGCAAGTGTTTGTATAAATTTGCTTGTGGGTCCAGCGATAATAATTCAAAGTCTGGTGGAGTCCTTTTCATTAGAAGTCTATATTATTTTTAGTGGGGCGAGGTTTTAATAGTAGGGAGAGTAGGTAGTGGTGAATGGTAAGGAGTGGGGTAAAACACATGTCCATATCCATCCATATATACACATGAACACACATATACACAAACACACACATACACACAATATACATATATGCATATACATACATATACACACATGCACACATACACACACATACACACCCATATATATACATATATAAACATATATATGTATATATACACAGCAGAATAGATATCTCTTTAAATAGAATTCAAAGAATCATAACGTTTGACCGGTCGCTTAACTGAGGTCAGGTCGTGTATTAGATATAGAGACTTAGTTCGGGGAAAGGAAGAGGAGGAACAAGAAGAATATAGAGATTAGAACAAAAACAAAAATAAAATTAAAAATAAAAAGATGGGCCAAATACGTAAATGGAATAATTCGTTTTTTTTTCCGGATTTTTCCTAGTTTCATCTCAAATCTCATTGTAAGTTTAAATCGTATTTGTTCCGTCAACTCAAGTTATATATACTGCCCATGAGGTGCTAATTATTATTAATTTTATACGTATGTATATTTCTCTTAGAAAGGAGGATTGACATAAGGTTTAGAATATACTAATGTTTATAAGCTAATTGTGAAACCAATTCTAAGATTATTAATGGAACGTTTTATCTTTATTTTATGATCCTTACGGTAATAGTTCAATGCTAGATAAGCTAAAACAAAGGTAATAAAGTAATAATAATACCTTACTGAAAAGCGTTTAAAATCATAACATTATACTATTTGATTAATTTTCTAAAGTATTCTTTGTCTTGCTTAGAATAATAAAAATTCTTTGATATGAAACTCAACCACTTCATTTCATTTCAATGAGAGTTTTTGGAAATTCATTGAATCAAAGTTTGATATATATATATATATATATATATATATATATATATATATATATATTTAAATAAGGGAGTAGTCACCAACAATGTGTATTTTTTAACATTATTTTATTATTCCGTGTCTTGGTTTTTCATTGAGAATTATGTTTGGATCATTGTAATAATGTTTTTAAGTCATTGAAATCTTTTACGTACGTTTCAGACGGTCTGATGCGTCCTCGTCAGAAATTATTTTCAAATGTGTTATAATGGCGATTTTCTAGTTATTTTGAAGTTTTTCCAAGGGGTGGAGGCTTGTAAGTGTTTATTATACATTGGTATGCTGAATTTTTATTGCTTTTTTTTTATTTGGTTTGTCCAGGGAGATTTTGACCTCGCTGTAGTCAGTCGCTATCTCTTTCTGCTAATGTGTTTTTCTTTTCCTTTAGGGTGGGGTAGGATGTGTGTATGTATGTGTGTGTTTGTGTGTGTTTATGTGTGCGTGTGTGTGTTTGCTTTTATTTGTTTGGGAATGTGTATATTGTTTTATAGTATTTTGGGGTTATTTGCTTTCTTAGGAAGGCGGCTGTGGTCCGAGGTCGTTACTAATGTGTGTGTGGGGGGAGGGAGGACTGGCTCTTCTGAAGTAAGGGTAGGCATTCTATTTTGATATTTATTTTTTGGATTCTTGGATTTTAGTATTGTGATTTTTCGTTTTAGTCTTATATTATGTTTGTTTAGAAAGAGGGGTGTATTTAAAATAGGGCATCTTTTAATGTTTCTATTTATTTGTCTCCCCAGGTGGGTATGGCCAGACCCAGGATCGGTTCCTAGTGTGGGGAAGATTTTGTTCCCCAGAGGGGGGGCATTGTGGGGGGTGTAGGTATGGGAGGGGGATGATAGAAGGGAAGATAGTTGTTTCAGTCATGAGGGGGGTTCTCCTCCCCTGACTGAGGAGGGAGCGAGGTGTTGGAACAGATATTATACTATGGTTCTAGGTGTCTCCTAGTGTTGTTGGTTTCGAGGTTAAGTAGGGTTGGTATTGTTCAGTGTGTTGTATTAGAGATAGGGGTGTTATGTCTGTGTGTGGTTGTATGCGCGCACGTGTGTGTGTTTTAATGTGTCGGTTTTGATTTATGTGTGTGTATGTGTATGTGTATGTGTATGTGTATGTGTATGAGTGTGCATGCGAGTGTACCTTGCATTTCATGTTTTTGTGTGATGGTATTAGGTTCTGTTCAGTTCAGGAGTGAATTTGGTTATGAAGTTTTTTTCCTGTGTAAGTAAATAAAAATAATTGTCTGTTTGGAAGATTGGCATTATTTTGAAGCTGTTTCCACTGCATGTGTGTACGTGTTTTGAGACATAGAGGTGTCTGTTATCTGCAATTTTGATGTTGCTCTGATATAAGGCCACTCTATTGCTGAAATTTTTGGTGGGGCCTATGTAGGATTTGTTGCATGTTGTGCATCTTAGTGCATATACTACATTTCTGGAGGTGCAATTTAGATCCTTTTTTATTTTGAATCTTTGTGCTGGGTTTTTGAATGTGTATGTGTTACCTTCTATTATTATGTCACATACTCCATTTATTATTATTAAAAAATTAAATTAACGTAAAAAAAGAAGTAAAGCGTAAGCTAAACGGTTTGGTTTCGATTCTTGGTGGTGGCGCACTAGTCATTTATTTTTAATTTGGGTCCAAGATAATATAATAATGAGTACAGAATCTGCATTACTCAGATTAATGGTATTTTACGACAGGAACTCCCGCCACAGGTCAGCAGATGTGGCCTCTGGCCCTTATAAAACTGGAATAGCCGTGATCATCCTCTTCTGGGAGTACATTACAGGATTCTCCCGCGTCGCAGGCTTCGTTGTCGGTTCCCAATGTCGGCATCCGCTGAAAATTAATTAGCTCCTCATGCAGATCAAAAGAAAACAACCACAGAGGATTCTAGTCTACTAAAGTTAATTCACGAAAATTACAGGTTTTTTACATATGTACAATTGTTCAGTCCGATTAGCCAGAAAACAGTCCGACATCTTAATCTTAGTTAACCATGAAAAAGGAAAAGAGGGTGGCGTTCTCTTGAGTGAATGTTCTTGACTCGAGATCTAACTCCAATCTGCTAATCTTGGCCCGA
>NC_136526.1:4344230-4386730 GCF_053919585.1 Euprymna scolopes | reverse complement strand
AATAAAAACAGAGTGGAACGATAAAAGTGTTGCCTTAAAGAAAATAACATTGAAGCTTTATTTTAAAACTTTACTTTAAAAAAAAAATCAATTCAGGTAACTTGATTATGTAGTAGAGCCGACATTTATACAATGTAGCCGCTTTCAGCCTCAATCACTGCCTCGATACGGTTCCGGAACTGGGAGCATACCTTTTCCACAAGAGCCGGCGGGAGCCCGGCGAATACTCGGCGGATAGCGGTTATTTAGTTGTCTTTGGTGTTGTGGTGTTCTCGACGTATTACTAAACGAAGTTGTCCAGCGGGTTGAGGTCGGTGGAGGTGTTTTTTTTCTTTTTTTTTTACATAGGCATCACCACATTATCAAGGCCAAGAGGCCACTCAAGGATAAGGGTTAAAGAGTGTACAGTAGAAATTAGACAATATAGTAATCATTAGTAATGAAAATTTCGTAAAGTTGATAACTTATATGGAACGGCTCATCAAGAACTTATTTACGTTAGACTTGAAGACAACCATATTGTAGTCAGCCAGAAAGCAGGAAAACGGAAGACAATTCCACAGGCGTGCAGTTCTAAGAAAGAAGCTTTGTTCATGGAATCTACGTTTAGGTTTAGGCACAGATAAAAAGTGGGGGGAATTATTGATAGTGTTTACAGCTAGACGAGTGTTTCTTGTGAAAGTTTGGCGAGGGGGGACCATAGATTGAAGCTCAGTCGAACACTTTCCATGAAAATAACGATACATCAGAGACAAACTCGCAACATCTCTTCTGTGAGATAGAGGTTGCAAGGAAGAGAAAAGGACATCTCCTACGAGGCTACAAAGTCTATTTTGAACTCTATCAAGGCAGGACAAGTTCTTTCTAGCAGCTCCTGCCCAGATGTGGCAACAGTATTCTATCCTTGGACATACCTGGCTCTTATATAGATAGAGAATTGCATCAGCAGTGAGATATCTACTGGATCGATAGAAAGATCCCACCATTTTTCCAGCGGCCTTGGCAACAGATTTGATGTACGTGTTCCATTTAAGATCAGGAGTAATGGTCAAGCCAAGAAGCTTGTCAAAACTTGAGGCCTCCTGAAGACGAGGGTTACAGTGAGAGAAGGATACAAAGGCGTGGCACTGTTTCTTAAGCCAAGTCTGGATCTCTTTGGACTTGTGGGCCAGTACCGAGTTCTGCTGCCATTCCCAGGGTCTGCCAGCGGCCACCTGATTGCACCATGATCAGACATGACAGAAGGCTCTTATCGCTCTTGGGATTTGTACGTAACTTGCCAACTATTAGATGGTCTGAAAAAAAAAGAAAAAAAAGGAAAAAAGAAAGAAGAATAAAGAAAACTGGTCTTCGTCAAACAGAGATGGAATCAGGTCGTCTTTTCTAGGGCGACAATGTTATCGTTATTCTATTCCACAAAACAAACAAACCAAACATCTATAATATAAATCTCACCTGTCTGTTTAAATGTATGTATGTATGTATGTATGTATGTATGTATGCCTAAAACTAAACTTCTCTGTCAGTTTTTGGTTTACAGATATGAAACTTAATATATAGGGTATGCGAACCTATGTGAAACTTTATATTTGGGTTTCAGCCGGGGAAAATCGGTGCAAAAGTGTGAAAATTAAAAAAAATGAAATTTGCCAGGCGAAGGTCGAACAACGGCATTACGAATATGCATGAGTAACGTAATTATGAACGTAAGCTATTGGTTAATGCCCCGCAGCAAACATGTCTTCAAATCTCAAGCATTAACGTCGAAGGATTCTCAGTGATAGCGAATGAGTCATTACAAAAAGAAAAACGTTTTTAAATGACTACTACATATTAGGTCAAATATAATCGATAATATAAATCTCACCTGTCTGTTTAAATGTATGTATGTATGTATGTGTCAGGTCATGTCATGTGCTACTGGTACCACGTAACCCAGTACTACCTGCCTCATGGTCGGGTCACCGGCGACTAAACTGGTTCCCCCATCAGACTTTATCCCTGAAGGATAAAAAACAAGACCTTCTAAAGGGCGAATGAACTCTTTTTCTGGGTCAACGGCCAACTAGCACCGTATATATTTGTGTGTGTGTGTATATGTGTATTGGGGTGGAGAGGGCTCCCGTAAGCCGTGGTGAAGGCAACCTTTCCAGGAGAAGCAAATCTCTGATTTAAAAAACCATAAAGCGGAAGACAATTACCCGCATTAAGCTGGTCTGCAGTTTAATTTGTTGCTGGCTATCTTGCTCTTGCTTGTTGCAGGATCTCAACATTTTGAACCGAGAGAGAGACTTGGGTGTCGTACAAAGCTAAAACTCTGTAACATCATCTTTGTATAGATACTCCCTCAGGCATTTGGGCTCATGGATTTTAAATGAATGAAAAAATAAATGTCGCTGCAGAACAGCAATTACAACGATGATACACAAAAAAAAACAAGTTGTAGTTCTTTTTTTGTGTTCTGGGTCTTCTTTGCGACTGAGGACAACGTTACAACCAAAAAAGGGGTTGATATGTTGTAAAACAGAGCAGTTAAACATTCTCTCCGCCTTACCCCCCTCCCACTTTCCGTTCCACATCAACCCAACAGATGTCATAGAAATCTAGCAAAGTCGAAGTCAGATCAAATTTTAGATTTCAAAACTTATATAGATACAATGTCTACGCCAATAAAACTGATCATTATTTCTTTTTTTTTTTCAGATCTTGAAACCGTTTCCGACAGTGAATTCTCGCTGTAATTGGCGGAATAAACACCAGACAAGCAAACATACTATAACGCTGCCAGTCACAATCAAAACAAAATTGAACGTTAAATTGAAATAAACGAAAATATAAAACAAACAATAAAAATCAGTTTCAAAATCTATTATATATAAAGAGCATTTGTCTTTTTCTTTTTTTGTCTATGGAATCGATAGTTATAACCGCCATCTTCTATAATATAAATCTCATCCGCCTGTTTAAATGTATGTATGTATGTATGTATGTATGTATGTATGTATGTATGTATGTGTGTATGTATGTAAAGGGCGAATGAACTCTTTTTCTGGGTCAACGGCCAACTAGCACCGTGTATATTTGTGTGAGTGTATATGTGTATTGGGGTGGAGAGGGCTCCCGTAAGCCGTAGTGAAGGCAACCTTTCTATGAGAAGCAAATCTCTGATTTAAAAAACCATAAAGCGGAAGACCATTACCCGCATTAAGCTGGTCTGCAGTTTAATTTGTTGCTAGCTATCTTGCTCTTGCTTGTTGCTGGATCTCAACATTTTGAACCGAGAGAGAGACTTAGCTGTCGTACAAAGCTAAGACTCTGTAACATCATATTTGTATAGATACTCCCTCAGGCATTTGGGCTCATGGATTTTAAATGTCTGAGGGAGTGGAACTCGTCTGACAAGACGTGTCAATCATCATGTATGTATGTACGTAGGGGTCAAGGTATGGTGTGGACGTGTGTTAAAAGCACACAGATGTCTTAGCGTCATACTATGCTTCACCCAGACAAATCAACCCCACGGGCAAGTTAGGACCACTGTCATGCAGACGGGGCTCTGATGAACGGCGAGTGTCCTGCGCCGTATAACTAGACCTCCATTGCCTTGTGGGCCAAGGTTATTTAACCAAAGGCTGATAGTGAGGGAACCGTGACAAAAACCTCCAGAGGAGTTTAGCCCTGTAAGTTGCGGCATGTATGACCCACCGGCGGGTGGAATATGCTCTGGTGCCCAGCAACCTAAGTCCCAATCATGGATCAAATAGCATGGTGGATGTAGAGGGCTTCCGTAAGCCGAGGTGAAGGCAACCTCTCTAGGAGAAGGAAAACCCTGATATAAAACCTGCGGCGACTGCTGCTTCCAATGACTTGCTCTTCTTTTTGGTTCAATCTGGCAGTTGTTCAGAGGGTGGGATTGTCTCGTTGCAAAGTATTTCCTCACTATAAAAAGCTTCAAGCAAAGGCATTACTTGATATGTAATGGAATACACATTTTACCATCAGTGTGTATCTCGATGACAAAATGGCTGGCTGTAGCTTAAAATGGCAAACGGATACTCAATGGGAACTGATGCAGATATGGGCGTGAATGGCAATAAAGGCTCTGGAACATCCAGGTCTGGTCCGGCAGATATATATATATATATATATATATATATATATATATATATATATATATATATATATATATATATATATATACAGAAAGAGATAGCCAGGTCAGCTGTCTCCCTTGACAAGCCCAATAAAAGTGCAATAAAAGAGTAATAAAAATTCAGCATACCAATGAATGATAAACACTTACAAGCCTCCAACCCTTGGAGAAACTTCAAATTAACTACGAAAATCGCCATTTTTACATCTCCAACACATTTGAAAATAATTTCTGACGAGGACGCATCACAGAACGTCTGAAACGCGCGTAAAAACGATTTCAATGACTTAAAAACATTATTACAATGATCCAAACATAATTCCCAATGAAAAACCAAGACACGGAATAATAAAATAATGTTAAAAAATACATATTGTTGGTGACTACTCCCTTATGTAAATATACATCTTTCTTTCATTGGAATTTCTTAACCCATTATATATATATATATATATATATATATATATATATATATATATAATTATTTTCTACTATAATGATTAAATACCTACAGACACTAGTGTTTCATCCTTTCGGGAATCTTCAGTGCAGGGTGTCACGATTAATACCAGTCGAACGATTCGAACCCCCGCATCACGAGACATCTCTGGCTCGATTAGCGGAGACCTAATCCATTCGGCTACCATTAACCCCTTGAAATAACGTTGAATTTTAAACATCTTAATTTTAAATGTTCATTTACGTCAGTCAGACAGTGATCTAATAGTTATACGATGATCTACAAATAAGAGCTAAATTGACCGACTTTAATTCAACTGAAAGTGCTCAACGATAAGAAACGAATTTCTTAAAGGGGCTATCATAATTATTTTCTACTATAATAATTAAATACCTACAGACACTAGTGTTTCATCCAAAGAAACACAGCAAAAAGCGAAAAAAAAAATGGAAAGACTCCTTTTTTTTAGTGTATAAATGTTGGAGAAAAAAATGGTTATTAAACAACGTAAAAGTAAGCAAAGGATAAGAATTAATATTTCTGGGATCGGTTAATTCCGTGGTGCGTTTCACTTAATAGGAAGCACCGAACAAAACGGCACGGTAAAATTCCATTCCAGTTTTTTTTAAGCAACTACGAAGTAGAGAAAACCGAAACACGCTGTATAATATAATATATATAATAACAGGCCGTATAATAAAATATATATAATAACCCGCTGTATAATATAATATATACATAATAACACGCTGTATAATATTATATATAAAAAATGCTGTACAATATATATAATAAGACGCTGTATAATATAATATATATATAAACGCGCAATGATATAATATATATAAGACGCTGTATAATATATATATTAACACGCTGTAAAATACAATATATATAATAACATGCTATATAATATATTATATAAAAGAAAACGCTGTATATTAGAATATATATAATAACATGTTGCACAATATATTATATATAATAACTCGCTGTATAATATCATATCTATAATAACTCGCTGTATAATATAAATATAAAAATATGCTGTACAATATATTACATGATACCATGCCGTGTATTATATATATATATAATAAAACGCTGTATAATATATATAATAACACGCCGTATAATATAATATATATAAATAAGACGCTGTATAATATATATAATAACACGCCGTATAATATATATAATAACATGTCATATAATATAATATATATAATAACACGCTGTATAATATATATAACAACACTGTATAATATAGTGCATAAAATAACAGGCTTTATAATATAACATATAATGGCGCGATTTATAATATGATATATATAGTACCACGCTATATAATATAATATATAATAATAATAATACAAAATATAACACATTGTATAATATAATATATATAATAACACACTGAATAATATAATATATATAATAATGCGCTGTATAATATAATATAATATATATAATAACACGCTGTATAATAGAATATATATAATAACGCGCTGTATAATTTAATATAAAAAATAACATGCTGTATAATATATATAATAACACGCTGTATAATATAATATATATAATAACACGCTGTATAATATAATATATATAATAACACGCTGTATAATATAATATATATAATAACACGCTGTATAATATAATATATATATAATAACACGCTGTATAATATAATATATATAATAACACGCTGTATAATATAATGTATATAATAACACGCTGTATAATATAATATATATAATAACACGCTGTATAATATAATATATATAATAACACGCTGTATAATATATATAATAACACGCTGTATTATATAATATATATAATAACACGCTGTATAATATAATATATATAATAACACGCTGTATAATATAATATATATAATAACGCGCTGTATAATATAATATATATAATAACACGCTGTATAATATAATATATATAATAACACGCTGTATAATATAATATATATAATAACACGCTGTATAATATAATAAATATAATAACACGCTGTATAATATAATATATATAATAACGCGCTGTATAATATAATGTATATAATAACATGCTGTATAATATAATATATATAATAACATGCTGTATAATATAATATATATAATAACACGCTGTATAATATAATATATATAATAACACGCTGTATAATATAATATATATAATAACACGCTGTATAATATAATATATATATAATAACACGCTGTATAATATAATATATATAATAACACGCTGTATAATATAATGTATATAATAACACGCTGTATAATATAATATATATAATAACACGCTGTATAATATAATATATATAATAACACGCTGTATAATATATATAATAACACGCTGTATTATATAATATATATAATAACACGCTGTATAATATAATATATATAATAACACGCTGTATAATATAATATATATAATAACGCGCTGTATAATATAATATATATAATAACACGCTGTATAATATAATATATATAATAACACGCTGTATAATATAATATATATAATAACACGCTGTATAATATAATAAATATAATAACACGCTGTATAATATAATATATATAATAACGCGCTGTATAATATAATGTATATAATAACATGCTGTATAATATAATATATATAATAACATGCTGTATAATATAATATATATAATAATGCACTGTATAATATAATGTATATAATAACACGCTGTATAATATAATGTATATAATAACACGCTGTATAATATAATATATATAATAATGCACTCTATAATATAATATATATAATAACACGCTGTATAATATAATGTATATAATAACACACTGTATAATATTATATATATAATAATGCGCTGTATAATATAATATATATAATAACACGCTGTATAATATAATATATATATAATAACACGCTGTATAATATAATATATATAATAACACGTTTTATAATATAATATATATAATAACACACAGTATAATATAATATATATAATAACACGCTGTATAATATAATGTACATAATAACACGCTGTATAATATAATGTATATAATAACACACTGTAAAATATAATATATATAAAACACACTGTATAATATAATATATATAATAACACGCTGTATAATATAATGAATATAATAACATGCTGTATAATATAATATATATAATAACACGCTGTATAATATAATATATATAATAACACGCTGTATAATATAATATATATAATAACACGCTGTATAATATAATATATATAATAACACGCTGTATAATATAATATATATAATAACACGCTGTATAATATAATATATATAATAATGCACTGTATAATATCATGTATATAATAACACGCTGTATAATATAATGTATATAATAACATGCTGTATAATATAATATATATAATACTGCACTCTATAATATAATATATATAATAACACGCTGTATAATATAATGTATATAATAACACACTGTATAATATAATATATATAATAATGCGCTGTATAATATAATATATATAATAACACGCTGTATAATATAATATATATAATAACACGCTGTATAATATAATATATATAATAACACGCTGTATAATATAATATATATAATAACACGCTGTATAATATAATATATATAATAACACGCAGTATAATATAATGTATATAATAACACACTGTAAAATATAATATATATAATAACACACTGTATAATATATATAATAACACGCTGTATAATATAATATATATAATAACACGCTGTATAATATAATATATATAATAACACGCCGTATAATATAATATATATAATAATGCGCTGTATAATATAATATATATAATAACACGCTGTATAATATATATAATAACACATGTATAATATAATATATATAATAACCCGCTGTATAATATAATATATATAATAACATGCTGAATAATATAATATATATAATAATGCGCTGTATAATATAATATATATAATAACACGCTGTATAATATAATATATATAATAACACACTGTATAATATAATATATATAATAACACGCTGTATAATATAATATATATAATAACACACTGTATAATATAATATATATAATAACACCCTATATAATATAACATATATAATAACACGCTGTATAATATAATATATACAATAAGACGCTGTATAATATAGTATATATAATAATACGCTGTATTACTACAGTTTCTGCCATACGTATATTAACATTTAGTATTCAGCGTATACAAATAAATACGAAATGATGTCATAGGTAGGTAAAAAAAATAAAGAATTTAAAAACGAGATCACGTTAGAGACGGGTATGACAATCGAGATCACGTTAAAGGCGGTGGTGACATTCGAGAAGACGATCACGTGATGGACGTCCAAGCGATTACGAGAGAACGATGGAAATAAATGGATTCTTTCGGTCGGGGAGGAGAGGACCAATGCGAGTAACGTACCAATTCGTAGCATTTCTTCTGAAGCCAATCCTGGGTCTCTTTGAACTCATGAGCTGGCACATCCAGAGTTTGCCAGCATCCACCTGATTGCACCAAGGGATGATCACACTCTTCATCACATCCAGGTACACTTTGGTGTTGACTTTCAAGTCAACGTCAAAGATGTGAGGTGGCATGATGTGACCGTCACTTGAAACCACACCAAAGACCATAACCCTGGCCAGAAACTTTGTTTCCATCACCCTGAACACGTACCTGTTATTCGTGGCAATCCAGTGATGCATTTTGGGGGTGCTGGCAATGGTCCCGTTGTCATAACGTGGATCGGTAGAGAGCATGAGTTTTACAGCGGCGCATCTCTGATCTCGCTGGTTGAACATTGTGTCACTTTCAGACATGATAGAAATCTTTTATCGCTGTTGTGATTTGTACACAACTGGTCAACTAATAGATGGTTTGAAAAGAAAAAAAAAAGAAAAGAAAAAGAAAACCGGGTTTCATCAAACGGACATGGAATCAAGTCGTCTTTATTTAGGGCGACAATTTTATTGTTCGAACCTGTATTTAGTTTAACAAATAGCAACAAACATGTTCTTTGTTTATTCTTTTTTTTATTTAAATAATAATATTAAAAAACTGGTCATGAAATATTATAAATTTCATAATTGATTCCATTCAAATGTTAAGCAAGTGCAGTCTTTGAAGGTTGGATAAAGAAAATTTCTTGAAATAGAAAACAAAGAAGCAATCACTTTCACAAGAAACTATCAGATAAATAAAACGTAAAATCAATCATTAAACGATGCAAAAAAAAAAACACACAAAAAACCCTCCAAAAGTACGACAAGCTTTAAATTTCACGTAAGTAAAAAAAAAAAAAAAAAAAATCAAATATATATGAGTAATGTATTCAAATTTCAAATAAATAAAATATATAGATCTTGCTTGCGCGCTCATTAGAAATCAATAGAGACCAAATTGAAAAAAAATAAAAATGCAATAAATAAAAATAAATCAACAAAAACTAAAACAAAAAATCAGGAAATAAAAAATCTAAAGTGTTTTTCAATTATAGAAGAATGGAAAATTTGATGTTTTAAAGAAAAAAAGACATTTCAATAGATATTAATGTTATTTGTGTCCAAAGGTGTAATGCCTATAAAAATACATACGCATATATGTGTATACACCGTCTAAATAATATATATATATATCGCCATATATATTTTATAACTTACTATATATATATATATATATATATATATATATATATATATATATATATATATATATATATATATATATATACACACACACAGAGATTAGTAATAATACCAAAAGTGTGGTTGGTTCTATATATATATATATATATATATATATATATATATATATATATATATATATATATATATATATATATACTAGCAGGCCGCCCGGCATTGTCCAGTTATAAAATACGCTTAAATATGATATTTTTGATTAATGCAGATTTTGTATTCATTATCATATTATATTGGACTCAATACATAGTAATGGTTTAAAAATTTGAAAAAAATGACTCGTGCGCCACCACCAAGAATCGAAACCAAAACGTTTAGCTTACAGTTTACTTTTCCTTTGACGTTAATGGCTGAGCTATAAAGACATGTTTTCTGCAAGGCTTAAAATTCAAGCGTGAACCAATAGCTATTACTTTACGCATGCATATTCGTAATGCTGTCGTTCGACCTTCCCCTGGCAAATTCCATTTCTTTTTTCCCCCGCTAAAATCTGAATATAAAGTTTCGCATGGGTTCGAATATCCTATATATTATGTCTCATAGTAAATGGTTTATGTTTATTATAAACTTTTTACACAAACTTTACGCAAGTATAAATCATGCAGAATATCTGCGTACTTTTTCCTTTGACGTTAATAACTGTACTATGCCAGGCTAAAAATTAAAACATGAACCAATTGCTATTACGTTACGCATGTATACTCTTAATGCCGTCGTTCCACTTTCACCAGGCAAATTTCTTTCTTTTTTAAATTTTCACACTTTTGCACTGCTTTTCCCCAGGTAAAACCTAAATATAAACTTTCACATCGGTTCGAATACCCTATATATTAAGTTTCATGTCTGTAGACCAAAAAGTGACGGAGAAGTTTGATAGGAAATTTTTAAAGCAAATATATACGTATACATAAATATATATATAAAGAGTTTTTGTTTACTATGAGCTTTTTACGCAAATATTATGCAAGTATAAATCATGTAGAATATCTGCATGAATATAATTACACGTAATAGTTAACTAAAGATGATCATCCCATAAGAAAACCGACAAAAACTAATAGGGAATTAATCAAAATGAATGTTTAAAAGAATATGCAAATTAGCCGGATTTTTTGCAGATGAATGCAATTCCACGACCCATATATAACAAAGTTGTATTTATTTTATAAAGATTTAGAAAGCAAGGTTTTTAATATGACAAACAAACCCAAAAAAATCATAGAAGAAATTACGACTCTTATTAACTCGCATTATTTTTACCACCGAAAATTCGTTATTATGATCCATAAACTAAATTTTTTTTAATACACACTATCGATCTAGTATTAGCGGCAGCTATATCGTATAATCAAGTTAACGAAATTAAAAGAATCGATTTTGGAAAATTTCTGATTTTTATAGCGATTCCGATATTCGAAAATGTTCTGATTTCTTCCGATTTTTTTTCCGATTTCGATTTCGATTGATAAGTAAGGTTGAATCTATATTGCAATGGATTAAATAATTGATTGCAACTAATTTGAAATGTATCCTGCATTAGCTTATTCTTTGTGCGCCCCGACCGCAGCATCTATCTATCTATCTATCTATATATATATATATATAATTATTTTTTTACTATAATAATTAAATACCTACAGACACTAGTGTTTCATCCTTTCGGGATTCTTCAGTGCAGGGTGTCACGATTACTACCAGTCGAACGATTCGAACCCCGCGACACGAGACATCTCTGGCTCGATTAGCGGAGGCCGTATCCATTCGGCTACCATTAATCATGTGAAATAGCGTTGAATTTTTAAACATTTTAATTTAAATGTTCATTACGTCAGACAGACAGTGATCAAATCGTTATACGATGATCTACGCATAAGAGCTAAATTGACCGACTTTTTAATTCAACAGAAAGTGCTCAACGATAAGAAACGTATTTCTTAAAGGGGCTGTCATAATTATTTTTTTACTATAATAATTAAATACCTACAGACACTAGTGTTTCATCCTTTCGGGATTCTTCAGTGCAGGGTGTCACGATTACTACCAGTCGAACGATTCGAACCCCGCGACACGAGACATCTCTGGCTCGATTAGCGGAGGCCGTATCCATTCGGCTACCATTAATCATGTGAAATAGCGTTGAATTTTTAAACATTTTAATTTAAATGTTCATTACGTCAGACAGACAGTGATCAAATCGTTATACGATGATCTACGCATAAGAGCTAAATTGACCGACTTTTTAATTCAACAGAAAGTGCTCAACGATAAGAAACGTATTTCTTAAAGGGGCTGTCATAATTATTTTTTTACTATAATAATTAAATACCTACAGACACTAGTGTTTCATCCTTTCGGGATTCTTCAGTGCAGGGTGTCACGATTACTACCAGTCGAACGATTCGAACCCCGCGACACGAGACATCTCTGGCTCGATTAGCGGAGGCCGTATCCATTCGGCTACCATTAATCATGTGAAATAGCGTTGAATTTTTAAACATTTTAATTTAAATGTTCATTACGTCAGACAGACAGTGATCAAATCGTTATACGATGATCTACGCATAAGAGCTAAATTGACCGACTTTTTAATTCAACAGAAAGTGCTCAACGATAAGAAACGTATTTCTTAAAGGGGCTGTCATAATTATTTTTTTACTATAATAATTAAATACCTACAGACACTAGTGTTTCATCCTTTCGGGATTCTTCAGTGCAGGGTGTCACGATTACTACCAGTCGAACGATTCGAACCCCGCGACACGAGACATCTCTGGCTCGATTAGCGGAGGCCGTATCCATTCGGCTACCATTAATCATGTGAAATAGCGTTGAATTTTTAAACATTTTAATTTAAATGTTCATTATGTCAGACAGACAGTGATCAAATCGTTATACGATGATCTACGCATAAGAGCTAAATTGACCGACTTTTTAATTCAACAGAAAGTGCTCAACGATAAGAAACGTATTTCTTAAAGGGGCTGTCATAATTATTTTTTTACTATAATAATTAAATACCTACAGACACTAATGTTTCATCTATTCGGGATTCTTCAGTGCAGGGTGTCACGATTACTACAAGTCGAACGATTCGAACCCCGCGACACGAGACATCTCTGGCTCGATTAGCGGAGGCCGTATCCATTCGGCTACCATTAATCATGTGAAATAGCGTTGAATTTTTAAACATTTTAATTTAAATGTTCATTACGTCAGACAGACAGTGATCAAATCGTTATACGATGATCTACGCATAAGAGCTAAATTGACCGACTTTTTAATTCAACAGAAAGTGCTCAACGATAAGAAACGTATTTCTTAAAGGGGCTGTCATAATTATTTTTTTACTATAATAATTAAATACCTACAGACACTAGTGTTTCATCCTTTCGGGATTCTTCAGTGCAGGGTGTCACGATTACTACCAGTCGAACGATTCGAACCCCGCGACACGAGACATCTCTGGCTCGATTAGCGGAGGCCGTATCCATTCGGCTACCATTAATCATGTGAAATAGCGTTGAATTTTTAAACATTTTAATTTAAATGTTCATTACGTCAGACAGACAGTGATCAAATCGTTATACGATGATCTACGCATAAGAGCTAAATTGACCGACTTTTTAATTCAACAGAAAGTGCTCAACGATAAGAAACGTATTTCTTAAAGGGGCTGTCATAATTATTTTTTTACTATAATAATTAAATACCTACAGACACTAGTGTTTCATCCTTTCGGGATTCTTCAGTGCAGGGTATCACGATTACTACCAGTCGAACGATTCGAACCCCGCGACACGAGACATCTCTGGCTCGATTAGCGGAGGCCGTATCCATTCGGCTACCATTAATCATGTGAAATAGCGTTGAATTTTTAAACATTTTAATTTAAATGTTCATTACGTCAGACAGACAGTGATCAAATCGTTATACGATGATCTACGCATAAGAGCTAAATTGACCGACTTTTTAATTCAACAGAAAGTGCTCAACGATAAGAAACGTATTTCTTAAAGGGGCTGTCATAATTATTTTTTTACTATAATAATTAAATACCTACAGACACTAGTGTTTCATCCTTTCGGGATTCTTCAGTGCAGGGTGTCACGATTACTACCAGTCGAACGATTCGAACCCCGCGACACGAGACATCTCTGGCTCGATTAGCGGAGGCCGTATCCATTCGGCTACCATTAATCATGTGAAATAGCGTTGAATTTTTAAACATTTTAATTTAAATGTTCATTACGTCAGACAGACAGTGATCAAATCGTTATACGATGATCTACGCATAAGAGCTAAATTGACCGACTTTTTAATTCAACAGAAAGTGCTCAACGATAAGAAACGTATTTCTTAAAGGGGCTGTCATAATTATTTTTTTACTATAATAATTAAATACCTACAGACACTAGTGTTTCATCCTTTCGGGATTCTTCAGTGCAGGGTGTCACGATTACTACCAGTCGAACGATTCGAACCCCGCGACACGAGACATCTCTGGCTCGATTAGCGGAGGCCGTATCCATTCGGCTACCATTAATCATGTGAAATAGCGTTGAATTTTTAAACATTTTAATTTAAATGTTCATTACGTCAGACAGACAGTGATCAAATCGTTATACGATGATCTACGCATAAGAGCTAAATTGACCGACTTTTTAATTCAACAGAAAGTGCTCAACGATAAGAAACGTATTTCTTAAAGGGGCTGTCATAATTATTTTTTTACTATAATAATTAAATACCTACAGACACTAGTGTTTCATCCTTTCGGGATTCTTCAGTGCAGGGTGTCACGATTACTACCAGTCGAACGATTCGAACCCCGCGACACGAGACATCTCTGGCTCGATTAGCGGAGGCCGTATCCATTCGGCTACCATTAATCATGTGAAATAGCGTTGAATTTTTAAACATTTTAATTTAAATGTTCATTACGTCAGACAGACAGTGATCAAATCGTTATACGATGATCTACGCATAAGAGCTAAATTGACCGACTTTTTAATTCAACAGAAAGTGCTCAACGATAAGAAACGTATTTCTTAAAGGGGCTGTCATAATTATTTTTTTACTATAATAATTAAATACCTACAGACACTAGTGTTTCATCCTTTCGGGATTCTTCAGTGCAGGGTGTCACGATTACTACCAGTCGAACGATTCGAACCCCGCGACACGAGACATCTCTGGCTCGATTAGCGGAGGCCGTATCCATTCGGCTACCATTAATCATGTGAAATAGCGTTGAATTTTTAAACATTTTAATTTAAATGTTCATTACGTCAGACAGACAGTGAAATTCATATATATATATTCATATATAAGAGTAGGTAGTAGTTTGCTTAAAGCATTGTTGGTAAGGAAATATATATATATATATGTATGTATATATATATGTATATATATATATATATATATATATATATATATATATATTTAAAGCCAAAAACAATGCGGAGGAAGACCGGAAAAGATGAAGTAAAAAAGAAAAACAAACAGATGTAGACGAGTACCAGCAACTAGGTTATAAATAATTATACATTGAAGTGAAAAATGATAGTCAAATAAAGGTTAGACACTCCTCTACTCAACCATACTCGTCTACATCTGTTTGTTTTTCTTTTTTACTTCATCTTATCCGGTCTTCCTCCGTATTGTTTTTGGCTTAATATATATATATATATATATATATATATATATATATATATATATATATATATATATATATATATTCATATATATTCATATATATATATTCATATATATATCTATAAAAGTGAACGTGTGTCTGTCTGTCTGTGTGCATTTTCCTCTTGAAATTTTAGATATAGGTTCCTTGGACATGGATCTAACTTAATAACGTGATTTGAGCCTAAAACAATAAATGTTAAGAGGCCATAATAGGGATCAAAGTTTAAAAAATTGACCGTTTTTTTTTGCTCAGCATACACCCCCAAACACCCAAGCAACGCCGGGCCTAAATGCTAGTATAAATGTTATGGGGGTCATAATAGGTGTCAAAATGAAAAAAAATGACCGCTTTTTTTTTTTTTCCCAGCATACACCTCCAAACACTCGGCCAAAGCGAGGCCGAAATGCTAGTATATATATATATATATATATATATATATATATATATATATATATATATATATATATATATATATTTCATTTACTCACATAAATTTATATACGAAAGTATAAATTTATGCGTAAACTTTAATTATTTTCTTCAAAAGTGCTCAATACGTAGGTAGAGCTATTTAGTAAGCCTGAAGAGTGAATGAAACGCCGAATATTCAGTGTAGCTAGATCGCCATATATACTTTATAACTTACTATATATATATATATATATATATATATATATATATATATATATATATATATATATACTAGCAATAGGTGCCCGGCGTTGCCCGAGTGTTTGGAGGTGTACACTGAGCAAAAAAAAAAGAAAAAAAAACAGTAAGTTTTTTTAAACTTTGAACCCCATTATGACCCCTTAATATTTATTGTTTTGGGCTCAAATCAAGTTATTAAGTTGACCCCATGTCCAAGGAACCAATATCTAAAATGTCAAGTTTTTAGAACTAAAATTGTCGGAGGAGTTTGGTAGAGTTCTCAAAGGTCAAATCGTTGAACTTTGACCCCTTGACAGGAAAATTTCTGGCCTAAACCCGATCACCTCGATTTTACCAAATCTCAGTACCCTGTATATCAAATTTCGAGTCTGTAGACTAAACATTGACAGAGTCATTGCGTAGGGAAATGTACACAGACACACAGACACACACAGACACGTTCACTTATATATATATATATATATATATATATATATATATATATATGTTTGGAGGTACAAAATTTATATAAAGATTTTAATAAAATATACGGGAATTTCTCAAGAGCTCTTTCGGCTATCATTTCGTCAGCAAAAATCGATAGTATACAAAAACAATATTACAGGCGAAATTAAAGAGCACTACAGGGGAATTTGAATGTGCCAGAACTAAGAAAAAAAAAACAATTAAAAGAAATATTTAATCTGAAATTGCGTTTAAAAGCGATTAAAACTAAACCTTGGCACAGCGAGGGAAAGAGGGGATGGGGCAAAAACGGGTCAAAGTTCCCCAAAGAGAAATAATGTTTTCGTTGTCTCTTTTTCGCCGGCATAAAGAAGGTATTCGAACCGCAATAGAGACAGACTCCAAAATCTTTGAATGATTTTTGGAGTCTGCTCTGTGTAGCACCCCGAACCACTCTATTTTATATTTTTCAGCACAGCATGGATTGTCCACCAAATGCTGGCCAATGGCAGAGTCCAAGATTATGGAAGGAGGAAGACTACCAGATCCTACCCTCCCCTGAATGATTTTAGATGGAACGTGCTGGTTTATACGAGTTAACAAATGCAAAGATGTTCGCCCAACATAACCAGCATCGCGCTGGTATTTAAATTGATAAAAGATAGTACTAATTTGGGTGTAAGGCAAACTATCTTTGCGAAAAGAAGGAAAAGCAGGTCTCGTAGTGTATACCAAACGCAAGGAAACTTGGTAGAAGCACTTATAAATAATTATAACAATCTGTTTTTACAATTTAATACTCTTATCCCCAATCAACGGGGTCCTGGATATGACCTTAAACTATATCCGAGGGTGAGGCCCCAGCTTGCAGGCCTTAGGGAATGTGGAGCCACACTTAAATTGTCATTGCTCCCAGGTCCACTCTGACCCGGAGTGGTAGTACCTGTTAGGGTCCCAACTATGGGTTAAATAGAATACGACTCAAAAAACAAATATACTATATTAAAAAATCGAAATAATGTTTTCGTTGTCTCCTTTTTGCCGGCATAAAGAAGGTATTCGAACCGCAATAGAGACAGACTCCAAAATCTGTAAATGGTTTTTGGAGTCTGCTCTGTGTAGCACCTCGAATCACTCTATTTTATATTTTTCAGAACAGTATGGATTGTCCTCAAATGCTGGCCAATGGCAGAGCCCAAGGCTACGGAAGAACGAAGACTACCAGATCCTCCCCTCTCTTTCTGATTTTAGAGAAAAACTAGCTTTTGTTGTTGTTCCTTTTTTTTTCGCTCCCTTTTAAAGCTTCCCATTATTTCAGTCAATCTATTCTTTGGCACTCTGTTAAATGTTATCTCCGAATGGTTGAAATAATTATTTATAATTTATAAATATATATTTATAGTTTATGTAAGAAACGCTGTTGAATTCATCAGTGTTTCTTTTAAAGTAATATAAACTATAAATAATTATTTCAATCAATCGTACGCTCGAGTTGATCTTGTTTCTTTTTTCTTATGAGACTTTTAATTCACAATTATGAATCATTTTACTCAATATATATATATATATATATATATATATATATATATATATATATATAAGTCTCAAATGACTTTGTAACGGGTGGTGCAACCCAACATCCGGTTTACGACTTCCGGTTCCGTATGCGTACACAAACAAATAATCAACGCGACAATAAAATGTATTGTTTTACTGTGTACATTTTCAGCGTCCCAATTGTTTTTTTCGCGTTTAAATTATCCAAATAAACAATTGTTAATACTTTCTGCTTTTTTTACATCGTTCATTTCCGTATTACGTTTCAGTTATTTAAACGCAATTTTCTTACAAATAAATCTACTTTAACCCGTTGACAACCATAAGAGCATTCTACAACGGCGACTAACTCACCGCCTTCCTTTTTTTTTTAATTTATTCTCCATTTTTTAATACACATTTCTTAAAAAATATTCATACATTTTCTTCTACACTACCAACGTGAATAAATAACCCGGAAAATATGTTTTGTTTAATTTGAGTTACAAATAGATAATCAACGCGACAATAAAACGTATTGTTTTACTGTGTACGTTTTCAGTGTCCACATTGTTTTTACGTGTTTAAATTAAAAGATATATCAACATTTGAATTTAACTTCAAGTATTCTGGTATCTGTTCAGTGCACATATACCTATAAGTATGGCAAACCACTTATAATTCAATGGCTTTAATTTTTTTTTATATAAATAAACAATTATAAACATAACGACTCATAGAAATATATCTATATTCTTTTTCATT
The DNA here is from genome assembly GCF_053919585.1 of Euprymna scolopes. Lineage (NCBI taxonomy): Eukaryota > Metazoa > Mollusca > Cephalopoda > Sepiida > Sepiolidae > Euprymna > Euprymna scolopes. The sequence continues at coordinate 4,367,264 of NC_136526.1, read as the reverse complement.
TTAATATACTTTCATAGAAATGGTTCTGTTATGTCACAAAAAAAACTGTTTTCTTTACGTCACAAGTGTCACGCTCATACATTAATTCCATAACTAATATAATACACTGACCCCACGGTTCACGCGTAGTCTAGTCTAGTCCAGTCTAGTTACTTGCAAAAATCAAAAACCACAATGTCATTCAAAATTTTTTTTTTGTGGTAAACATCTCATCAGATAAAAAGAAGATATCTCCCTACTGATGCAATTCTCTATCTATATAAAAGGCAAGTACGTCCAAGGATGGAATACTGTTGCCATATCTGGGCAGGAGCTGCAAAAAACAGCCTATCCTGCCTTGACAGAATACAAAATAGATTTCGTGGCTTAGTGGGGGATGCCCTTTTCTCTACCCTGCAACCTCTCTCTCACAGAAGAGACGTTGCGAGCCTATCTTTGTTTTATCGTTATTTCCGTGGCCGGTACTGGTCTGAACTCCAATCTCTGAGCCCCCCTCGCCAATCTTTCACGAAAAACACCCGTCTAGCTGAATCCACTGTGAAAAATTTCCCCCACTCTATATCTGTGCCTAAATCAAAACGCGGATTCCATGAACAAAGCTTCTTTCTTAGAACTGCATGCCTGTGGAACTCTGTTCAGTATGCCTGCTTCCCACCGGACTACAACTTGGATGTGTTCAAGTCCAACGTAAGCAAATTCCTAATGAACCGCCCCCTTAAGTAAACACTTCATCAAATCTCCACACTAACGTAATGTACTTGCAATAACCCTTATCCCTGAGTGGCTTCCGGGCCTTGATAAGTGGTGATCACTGTGTAAAAAAAAAATTACTGGGCTATTAAAATTGTCTGATTAATGGCGGAACAATTGTAATATTCGAAAAAATACAAATATGATGGTTTTGGTTTTTTCGAGTATATATGTCCGATTACCGAAATGTTAATCATGTTGCTTACTATTTGAGTCAATTTACATGGTTTAAATTCTTATTGCTATACGTACATTGCTAATAGATTTTGATATATTAAACCCTTGGAAAAATCTTGTCTAATACATATACATACATTCGTATATATATATATATATATATATATATATATATATATATATATATATATATATATATATATATATATATATGGAAATTTTCATTTAAATTATGTAGAATTGTAACAAAGTTTATTGTTTGATGTCTTTTAACATGTTTTATTAATCATTTGTTCATATATATATATATATATATATATATATATATATATATATATATATATATATATATATATATATATATATATAAAACATTTCCTGTCTGGGTCATTTTGACATTTGTTTCCCTTTATGTTATATTTTATATTAAACTTTATTATCATTTTTTTTCTCTCCTTTTTTCTCTCTCCCCTTTCTCTTCCCTGATCTTTCTTATTTATATTTATGTCTCGGAAGTAGAGTGAAAAGCATATCTTATTTTTCTTTTATTAATATTATTGGAATCTTTTCTTTTTTCCTTGTACACATTTTTTTTTAAATTATTCCATGGATTTCTGCCTTTGGATTATTATGGACCATCTTCTTCCAATTACGGTATTTCCTTGGATTTTACTTGTACAAATGGATTTTCTTTTAACTTTCTTGAAGTTATATATTTGGATTTTACCACCACTGGATTTTTTATCTTCCACCAGACTATCCATTCATGTGTAATCACCTTTTTCTTCACCATATTCCCTCTGCTTCACTTATTTTGTTTTCAAGTAAGATCTTTGACTTACTTGTTGTTTCATCAAATACTTCTGTATGCAAAATCCGATCACGCATTTTACTAATTCCTACCCTCTGATGAGAAGTAAAGTATTTCTTCGAAACTCCGCGGATTAAGGACTATCCATTTATGTAGTGTTTCCTTTTCAGATTAAATATGCTTTTAACTCATTTCAAAGTGTTTTTTTAACATATTTTATTAACTGTTTGCTCATATATATATATATATATATATATATATATATATATATATATATAAAAGAGAAAAGAAATTAAAACTGCATATTGAAATTTACAATTAAATTTATTGTTCGATTGAATCCCCCCCAAAACAATTTACAACGTCCTTATTCCACGGAGTTTCATAAAAATGCTCTTCTTGTTATTCTTCTCATCAGAGGACATAAGGAAATCAGCAAATTATATTTGTAGCAATGCTATAATTTGCTGGTTACGGCATTTAATGAAACCGCAATTTATTATAGTCATAAATTGCAAAGATGTGCATGCCCTTAAAAGACAACGAGTCGAATATTGGCTGAAGAGAGCTTGATAAGGATACCTTAAACGGGCCTTATTATCGGGCTTGAAACCGACGGTACCAATGACCTGTCTCAACTAACAACTTTCTGTACACAAAATATAAGTACGCTCTTAAAATTTGGATTTTCCTTTTAATTGAGCACTCTGCTGGAATTCTTTTTCCAAAAAAAAACTATATATATATATATATATATATATATATATATATATATATATATATATATATATTAAAACTAACCTTTTAATATACTCAGTTACGGATACGCGAGCGACTACATTATTTGCATTCTTCTAATTAATTAATTACTTTTTCATCTTTCATGATGTCTTATTCCCTGAGATTTTTTTTTATTGTGAGGTCACCACTTATCAAGGCCCGAAGGCCACTCTGGGATAAGGGTTATTGTGTGTACAGTAATCAATGAGATAGTATTGTAGTAATCATTAGTATTGGGGGTTTTGATAGAGTGTCTTACTTAAGGGGCGGTTTGTCAGGAGTTTGTTTATGTTGGACTTGAAGGCGTTCAAGTTGTAGTCAGGTGGGAAACAGGCAAACGGCAGAGAGTTCCACTGGCGTGCAGTTCTAAGAAAGAAGCTTTGCTCATGGAATCTACGTTTGGATTTAGGCACAGATAAAGAGTGGGAAAAATTATTGACAGTAGTTTCAGCCAGACGGGTGTTTCTCGTGAAAGATTGGCGAGGGGGTACGAGAGATTGAAGCTCAGACGAGCACTTGCCATGGAAATAACGATAAAATAAAGACAGGCTCGCAACGTCTCTTCTGTGGGAGAGAGGTTGCAGGGAAGAGAAAAGGGCACCCCCACTAAACCACGAAATCTATTTTAGTACTGTGTCAAGGCAGGATAGGCTGTTTTTAGTAGCTCCTGTCCAGATGTGGCAGCAGTATTCCATCCTTGGACGTACTTGGCTTTTATACAGATAGAGAATTGCATCAGTAGTGAGATATCTTCTGGAGCGGTAGAAGGATCCCACCATTTTTCCAGCGTCCCTGGCAACAGATTTGATGTACGTGTTCCATTTCAGATCAGGAGTAAAGGTCAAACCCAGTTCGACTATATTCGTAAATTACATTATTTATCTGGTGCGTCTTTGTCTTTATATAAATATAATATATAAATATGTAAAATTGAATTTAAAAATATATATGTAATATCTATATATAAAAATCAAAATGTTTGTGTGTGTGTACATTTCCCTAACAAATAAGTCTGTCAATTTTCGGTCTAGAGACTCGAGATTTGACATAAGGAGTATTGAGATTTGGAAAAAGTTGAAAGAGTTGATCTTTGCAGATTCTACCAAATTCCTCCGCCAATTTTGGGTCTAAAGACTTGAAATTTTAGATGTAGGTAACTTGGACATTGGTAAAAGTTTGTATTTTGATTTGAGACCAAAATGATAAATGTTAAGGGGTCAAAATTGGGATGAAAGTTAAAAAACAATTGACTTCTGCAGTCTAACGACAAATTTTGGTCTAACCATTTGAAATCTTACATAACGTGTATTCACACGTATGGCAAGTTATGAACAGCAAATCTGTAAATGTTAAATTTTAAATATGTATAAAAAAGTGACAACTTGAGTTTTACTTGAAAAAATAGAATTCTTTTTATTCTTATACCGTTGTTGTTGTTCTTTTTTTTCTTCTTCTTTTTCTTTTTGTTCTTATCCTTGTTCCTTTTTCCTCTTCTTCTTCTTCTTATCTTCTTCTTCTTCTTCTTCTTCTTCTTCTTCTTCTTCTTCTTCTTCTTCTTCTTCTTCTTATCTTCTTCTTTTTCTTCTTCTTCTTTTTCTTCTTCTTTTTCTTCTTATTTTTATCCTCTTTCTTTTCTTTTTCTTTTTCTTCGTCTTTTTTCTCCTTCTTTTTCTCTTTCTTTTTCTTCTTCTTTTCCTTTTTCTTGTTCGAATTTTCTTCTTTTTCTTCTTTTCCATCTTCTTTTTTTCTTTTCCTTCTTCTTTTTCTTCTTCTTCTTCTTCTTCTTCTTCTTCTTCTTTTCCTTCTTTTTCTTTTTCTACTTCTTCTTCTTTTTTCATTTTCTTTTTCTTTTTCTACTTCTTCTACTGTCTTCTTTTTCTACTTTTTTCCTTTTTTGTTCTTTTTTCTTAATCTTTCTTCCTCTCCTTTCTTTATTATTCTCCTTCTTTTTTCTTCTTATTTTTTAGTAGTTCTTTTCCTTCTTCTATTTTTTTCTTTTTCTTTATCTTTCTACTTCTTTTCCTTTCTTTTCTTTTTTTCTAAATCTTTTTTCTTCTACTAATTATTCTCCTACTTTATTCTTTTTTCTGTTTTCTTCTCCTCTTACTCCAACTACTACTATTAATAATTCTATTCCTTCCTTTTTGCTTTCTTTCTAAATCTTTCGTCTTCATCCTCTTCTTCTTCTTCCTCTTCTTCTTCTTCTACTACTTTTTTCTTATTTTCTACAAGTTTCTTCTTCTCCTTTTCTCTTCTTCTTTTTCTTTTTTCTTCTTCTTCGTCTTCTACTACTACTACTACTACTACTTTCTTCTTCTTCTTCTTGTTCCTCTTTTTCTTCTTTTTCTTTTTCTTCTTCTTCTTATTCTTCTACTACTACTACTACTACTACTATTTTCTTCTTCTTCTCCTTTTCTATTCTTTTTTCTTCTTTTTTCCTAATTTTTTCTTCTTTTTCTTTTACTTCTTTCTTTCTTCTTTTTTTTTCTTAATCTTTATTTCTCTTCTTATTTTTCTTCTTATTATTTTTATCCGTCTTCTTTTTCTTCTTCTTTTTTTTCTCCTTCTTCTTCTTCTTCTTCTTCTTCTTTTTTCTTGTTCTTCTTTCTTTTTTTCTTCTTCTTCTTGTTCCTCTTTTTCTTCTTCTTTTTCTTCTTTTTCCTCCTCTTCTTCTTCTTCTTCTTCTTCTTCTTCTCCTTTTCTATTCTTTTTTCTTTTTTTCTATGTTTTTCTTCTTTTTCTACTTCTTTCTTTTTCTTAATTGTTCTTCTTTTTCTTTTACTTCTTTCTTTCTTCTTCTTTTTTTTCTTATTCTTTATTTCTCTTCTTCTTCTTCTTCTTCTTCTTCTTCTTCTTCTTCTTCTTCTTTTTCGGAATCTTTCTACTTTCTTGATGCGGTTCTTCTCCTTTTAGCGATCATTCTTCGTCATTTATTTCGATATAGCTAATCTGTAATCGTTTGTCCTTCACCGAACAATGAAATTAACTTTTCATCATCTCTCTTCGAATTCTTTATTAAATTTTGCTCGCTGCACTTGCGTGAATGGCGCGTTTTTGAATAAGATGGCAGCCATTTTACGCCTTGGAAATCCATGCCGTATATTAAGACAATCCCTTCACGAATATTAAACAAAACGCAAATCAGAAATATCGAGATAACGTTATGTGTTCGTAATTACTTATCATTTTTGTGCCGTTCCCAACATCTCAAAAAAAAAAAGTGTAAAAAATGTAATTACAAAAAGAAAAAAAAAATCTGAGTGAATAAGTAAATAGAATAACGGATTAAAAGTACAGTTGGAATAGTTAGAAGAAAACCGCGTGTTCGTTTCCGGTCATATCACGTTGAAAATATCGGTTATCGTTAGATTACTGAAGTTAAGCAACGTCGAGCCTGGTCAATACATAGGAGTTACCTTCAATAAGTTTCCAGACTTTTTTTTTGTACAGACATTTAAAATTGTCGTAGACTCTTGAAAATTTAGTATGTTGTTGCTATGTAATGTTATAACCCTTTAGGCTGTGATCATAGTGTAGTATCTGTTAACTGTGGCAAGCGGGAACAATGGTCAAAACATTATTATTATTGTTATTGTATTCTTATTAATTGATTTGAGCGACGGATGGTCGCTGGATCAGTTATTATGATTAGAAGAATAAACAATTAAATTGCGGAAGAAATGATTGACGTGTAAATCGCAAAAGGAATGCGAAAATAGAAAATAGATGTAAACATTCTTTTGGATTTGAATAAACAAATAACTAGTTGTGGATTAGATTGGTATGAGATAATTAGGTGACGTAAGAGAACACGTGATGTAGTTAGTTTTGGAGAGATTGGAAGAGTTGAGGATTGACCACCAGAGCGGACAGACGTAGACAAGGGTGGACAGACAGTTGGGAGCGAGCTGTATGAACAGAAAATGTACAAACTGCAGATCCTGTGAAAACCAATTGAGACAACTGTAATAAATTTATATTATAAAAATATAAAGAGTTGTTTTAATGGTTTTCACAAATAAGAACAGATGTCTCAATTGGATGGTGATCGCTTCATGGTTCGTCTCGGAGCAGCTGGAAGATACAGAAGAACTCTTCAGAAAAAAAAGGTATGAAGCATATATTATTCTTCTTATATATGAGCTGTAAAAATATCCCGTGTTATAAGTCTGATACAACATGACTTGTTTACACGTCAATATCATGTCCTCTTGGCTAAACAACATACATACTACTTATACGTTTATTATCTGTCTATTAAAAGAACAATATCTTACATCCACTAGACAACACATGACACGTTTTAATATATCATCTCCTCCAATATAAATATAAACCAATATACAACAGCTATACATCTTATGACTGGCCGATTTTTATGATTTTAGGTTCAAATAAACAGCTTCAGCAGAAATTGGAATACACCCTACTAAAGCCTTATTGTCACAACTGGTGAATTTTAAAAGTGCAATCTGGATGTGAGGACAATTTAAAAGAATGGTATGCAACAGAATTATGTTTTAAACTTGAAAAAATGTCGCAGAAACTTATGGCAATTTTACAAGCGCAGGTTGACTTTCACCACATACTGTCTTTGTGTCACATCTGTGAAAAAGAAACAAATGTCTGCTTGATGTTTTGCAGTTGAATTATACGAGGTGCCTTCAATAGGTTTTTCAGACTTTAAAAATTGTTGTGGACTCTTGAAAACTCAGCATGTTATTGCTATACATCCTTTAAGATGACTGACCAATTTTTTTGATTTCAGGTTTAAGCGGACAGCTAAAGAAGGAATTGGAATACACGCTACTAAAGCCTGATTGTCACAGCTGATGAATGGCAAACATGCAACCTGGATGCGAAGCTGGATCTCCTGTTATAATCGAGAGAACAAGAGACAGAGTTCCCAGTGGAAGCATGCAAGCTCTCCCAGACCCAAGAAGATCAAACAGAGCAAATCCACCGAGTAACTGACGATGGTCCCATTTTTGACAGCACGGACATGATCTACATGCACTGAGTTTCCACTGGACATTGAATCAACAGGGACTTAAAAAGGGGTTCAGAAAGAGAGTCCGTCAGAAGAGGCCAATACTCTTCAAATCGGGTCAGTGCCATTTTCACTAGGACAATACACCAGTCCACCACTCCATTTTTGTCACAGACTATTTGACTAAGACGGGCATCAAGACAGTTCCTCACCCACCGTATAGTCCAGACCTTGTTCCCTGTGACTTTTGGGTATTACCTAAGCTCAAGAAACTTTAGAAAATGTTTGTAATTAAAGGATACTCTAATTATATATCCAAATCTGACCCCCAAGATCGCTATGGGCATGGAATATGTGCTCACATTAAAGATGGCTTTTCATGTGGTAGGGACATCTCCAGAGAAGACCCTAATTTGTTATATATATTTGCCTTCTATCGCCCCCACAACAGCGGAGTTACTATCTTTAAGAGCATATCTAAGAAAATTGACCACATCCTGTCTGCTAATCAAGACAGTTCCTCACCCACCGTATAGTGCAGACCTTGTTCCCTGTGACTTTTGGGTATTACCTAAGCTCAAGAAACCTTAGAAACTCGTTTGTAATTAAAGGATACTCTAAGTTAACATCCAAATCTGACACCCAAGATCGCTATGGGCATGGAATATGTGCTTACATTAAAGATGGCTTTCCATGTAGTAGGGACGTCTCCAGAGAGGACCCTAATTTACTATACTATATTTGCCCTCTATCGCCCCCACAATAGTGGAGTTACCATCTTTAAGAGCATATCTGAGAAAATTGACCACATCCTGTGTGCTCATCCTTCGGACAACATTCACATCCGGAGAATTCAATGTTCACAATGTGGTATGGTTAACCAACTCAAACAAGACAGATAATGAGGGGAGGTTCTGTCACAGTTTGCGAACTGTACACACAATTATTTGATAGGAATTGGAGATGCTAAAGATTTGCATGAAGTTTGTCCCAAGGATGCTCCATCCTCGTCACAGATTATATAAAAGCCAAGTACGTCCAAGGATGGAATACTGCTGCCACATCTGGGCAGGAGTTGCTAAAAACACCCTATCCTGCCTTGACAGAGTACAAAATAGACTTCGTGGTTTGGTGGGGATGCCCTTTTCTCTTCCCTGCAACCTCTCTCACACAGAAGAGACGTTGCAAGCCTGTCTTTGTTTTATCGTTATTTCCATGGCAAGTGCTCGTCTGAGCTCCAATCTCTCGCCCCCCCCCCTCGCCAATCTTTCACGAGAAACACCCGTCTGGCTGAAACCACTGTCAATAATTTTCCCCACTCTTTATCTGTGCCTGAATCAAAACGTAGATTCCATGAACAAAGTTTCTTTCTCAGAAGTGCACGATTGTGGAACTCTCTTCCGTTCGCATGTTTCCTACCTGACTACAACTTGGATGTCTTCAAGTCCAACATAAACAAATTCCTGACAAACCGCCCCCTTAAGTAAGACACTCTATCAAATCTCCAATACTAATGATTACTACAACACTATCTCATTGATTACTGTACACGCAATAACCCTTATCCTTGAGTGGTCTCCGGGCCTTGATAAATGATGATCCCCATGTAAAAAAAAGAAAAAAGATGGGCATCAAAACAGTTCCTCACTCCCCATATTCCATACCTTGCTCCCTGTGAATTTTAGTTATTCTCTAAGCTCAAGGAAAAATAATAAAGTTAATTTCTCATCTGTGAAACACAACACAACGTGACTGTTTCTCGGCTGATTACAATGTCGGCGCTTTCGAGTCTCGATAATAATTGTAGGCTTTACCAATACAATGCGATGTTAAAAAGCACGTTAATTAAGTCTAAAAATGTGCTTCCGCCCATATAATGGAAAAAATAAAGAATACATTTTGTTTACGAAGAAATATTTTATGCAAACGTGAAACAATAAACAGGAATGTTAAAAAGCACGTTAGTTAACTGTTTTTAAAACGTTTGCATGTGTGCATGAATTTTTCCCAATAAAAGAAAGTAACGAATCAAGAATGTTTATGAAGAAATATTTTAATTAATCCTAATGCCATTTGTTCTAGTGTTTTGTAAGGCAAGTGAATAATGTATAGACTTAGGTAATTTTGTTTTGTTTGTTTAGAGTGATTGGTAATGACTTGGAATAGAAGCTCCCACAGCCGGGTTGTAACGAAGAAAAATATCTACAATGTAAATTATTATTAGAAAATTGAGGAGATAAATAGGCAAGTGCAAGTACATTACAGCCGGGGGAGATTACTTCGAAGGGGACTGCAGTTTCATGTATGTACTACCCATAAAAGTCTCCACACGAAAAAAATCTGAAAACTTATTTAAAGAACCCTGTACATTCATCTGTTCGACAATTTATTTAATACTAGCAGGCCGTCCGGCATTGCCTGGTCATAAAATACGCTTAAATATGATATTTTGATTTATGCAGATTTCGTATTTATTATTATATTATATTGGACCCAATATATAGTAAGGATTTAAAAGTTAAAAAAAAAAAAAGGACTTGTGCGCCACCACCGAGAATCGAAACCTGAACGTTTAGCTTACGGTTTACCTCTGCATTTGACGTTAATGCCTGAGCTATGAAGACATGCTTGGTGCAAGGCTAAAAATTTAAACCTTCACGTGGCAATTTTTTGATGCTTCACTTAAGTATTTTTTTTTACAAAGGAGTCACGACTTATCAAGGCCCAGAGGCCATTTGAGGATAAAGGTTAATAAGTGTACATTGGTACAATGCGACAGTGACATAGTAATTGTTAGTAGTGGAAATTTGGTAAATTGGATTACTTAAAGGGAACGGCTCATCAAAAACTTGTTTACATTGGACTTGAAGATACCCATATCATAGTCAGCCGGAAAGCAGGCAAACGGAAGAGAGTTCCATAGGTGTGCAGTTCTAAGAAAGAAGCTTTGTTCATGGAATCTACGTTTAGGTTTAGGCACAGATAAAGAATTGGGGAAATTATTGATAGTGTTTTCAGTTAGACGAGTGCTTCTCGTAAAAGTTTAGCGAGGGGGGGGACTATAGATAGGAGCTCAGACGAGCACCTGCCATGAAAATAACGATAAAACAGAGACAGGCTTGCAGCGTCTCTTCTGTGAGAAAGAGGTTGCAGGGAAGAGAAAAGGACATCCCCCACTAATTACAAAGTCTATTTTGAACTCTGTCAAGACAGGATAAGTATTTTCTAGCAGCTCCTGTCCAGATGTTGTAACAGTACTCCATCCTTGGACGTACTTGGCACTTATATAGGTTAGAGAACTGTGTCGGCAGTGAGATATCTACTGGATCGATAGACGGATCCCATTATTTAAGTTAATTCGTTTTTGGTCAATGTAGGGGAAACCTTTCATACTGAGATAATTACTATGTTGGGGGGATACTGCCAGAGTGCTCCATTTTTGCCCTTGTTTTAGGGGAGCTGGTTTTCCCTCTGCATTGAAAACGACCTTGTGTCACATTTGCTTTCAAGAATTTCAAAAAATTTTATAGGAGTATAGATCTACTTTTATATTCTTAAACCCATTTCCTTACGTATAGCCAAACTTTTCTTTCGTTTGTGTTGACAAGTGATCGATCGTCGGATCAATTATTTAGACGTTCGCGACATAAAATGATAATATCGCTATATATATCGCCCATCAATATATATCAACCATCAATCAACATAATCAATGTTGTTCAAATCAATTGTATTTAGACAAATTATAAAACTAATGGACACAACATTAACCATCTTAGGTATGCAGACGACACTGTAGTTTGGAAATCCGTTATTGATGAGGACTTGCTTGATTGTGTTTTTGTCCGAGGAGATTAAAAATATATAAGCCTGACGAATTCTCATAAGAATGAAACGCGGAATATTCTGTGTAGGTTAATTGCCATATATATTTTCATAACTTACTATATATATATATATATATATATATATATATATATATATATATATATATATATAGTGGAGATGGTAATTAATAAAAACTGAAGAAAGTGCTCAATACTGTTGTAGAGCAAATATGCGTTTTGTTTCTTATTGCCGTATCTTTCTGTTAAGTTGCATTATTGTTTCGGCTACTCGGCCGTTTTTTTGGCCGCCTGTAGCGTCCTCAGACTTTCTGTAAAAGTCTGAGGACGCTACAGACGGCAAAAAAAAACGGCCGTGTAGTCGAAACAATAATGCAACTTAACAGAAAGACAATAATGTAACTTAACGTTACGGTAATAAAAAATAAAACATATATATATATATATATATATATATATATATATATATATATATATATATATATATATATAGCTTAGAGAGTTAGAATAAGAGAATGAATTCAATTCTATAAGAGGAATTTCTGGCCAAAAATCGATTACATCTCAGTACCATGTATATCAAATTTCGAGTCTGTAGACTAAAAATTGACAGAGTTATTGCATAGGGAAATGTACACAGACAGACACACACACAGAGACACTTTCACTTTATATATATATATATATATATATATATATATATATAGCTTAGTGCATTAGATTAAAAGAGTTTGCTCAATTCTATAAGAGAAAACTTATCTGGACCATATAAAGCTCAACAAGTATCATTGGAGCTTACATAGGAAAACAATAAGAATGGAAAATAAAGTCACAAAATCTACATATTGGTAAATATAGAATGATTCATTTATTTAATAAGTGTACATAAACGTTTAGTTTTAAATGTAGGTAGTATATGTTTTAAGGTTCAGGGGGGAGTATAGAGTGGGTAGGTGATAATCTTATTTTATCGGTATGTAAGATGCATATTATCGATGCAGGGGTATTTTATTGACAGATTCAAACGAGATGACAACAGCACTTTGAGGCGGTGTATAATTTCAGGGGAAATATTATGATGATGACTTAAGGCGAAAGTTATGGGGTGGGTATGGATGGGTATAAGATGTACAGGGTTAGGGTAGGGGTATAAGGCAGAGGTATAAGGATAGGATAACAATGTTTATGGAAGTGGATAAAGAAACAAAAATAATTAGGATGTGGATGATTGGCGTGGTGGGATGAATAAATAAATAAATAAATAATAATAATAATAATAATAATAATAATAATAATAATAATAATAAAATAAATAATAATATTGAAAATGATAATAATAATAACAATAATAATAATGATAATAATAATAATAAAAATAATAATAATAATAATAATAACAATAATAATGATAATAATAATAATAATAAAAATAAAATAATAATAATAATGATAATAATAATAACAATAATAATGATAATAATAATAATGAAAATGATAATAATAATAATAATAATGATAATAATAAAAATAATAATAATAATAATCACAATAAAATAAATAATAATATTGAAAATGATAATAATAATAACAATAATAATAATGATAATAATAATAATAAAAATAATAATAATAATAACAATAATAATGAAAATAACAACAATAATAATAATAATAATAACAATAATAATGATAATAATAATAAATAATAACAATGAAAATGATAATAATAGTAACAATAATAATAATAATAATGATAATAATAAAAATAATAATAATAATAATAATAATAATAATAATAATCACAATAATAATGATAATAATAATAATAATAATGATAATAACAATAACAATAATAATGGTAATAATAATAATAATAATGATAATAACAGTAATAATAATAATGATAATAATAATAATAATAATGATAATAACAATAACAATAATAATGGTAATAATAATGATGATGATAATAAAATAATAATAATGATAATAGTAATAGTAATAATAATAATAATAACAATAATAATAACAATAATAATGATAATAATAATGATAATAGTAATAAAAGTGATAATAATAATAACGACAACAAAAATAATAATAATAATATAATAATAATAATAAATAATAATAATAATAATATAATAATAATATAATAATAATAATATAATAATAATAATAACAACAACAATAATAATATAATAATAATATAATAATAATATAATAATAATAATAATAATAATAATAAAAACCATAATAATAATAATAATAATAACAACAACAATAAAAATAATAATAAAAATAATAATAATAACAACAACAATAATAAGGATAATACTGAGGGAACAAATCTACCAATCTGAATAATCGTAAACTCATCCCAGAAAGGATGCCAAAATGGAACGCATGACCTGCTATATGTTGATCAAAAAAATCCTAAAGGAGGTTACAAGAAAGAGGAAAAATCTAGCTATGGATAATAGAATGCCTAAAAATGTATAAAATACCAAGCAGGATCACCAACGTAATAGAAAATGCAATGAAAACATGGAGACTGGAATTGACAGCTGATGGACAACACATAACAGAAATTAACATACAAAAGGGCATCTTCCAAAGAGACTCACTATTACCACTACTGTTCATCATTCAGTAGAAAGTGCCAAGCCGGATACAAGTTCTCCAGTACAGAGGAAAAAATGAACCACCTGATGTACATGGACGCTCTGAAACTGCAAGGACCGAAAAGGAGCTAGAGACACAAGACAAGGATCTTCAGCCAAGATATCCAAATGGAATTGGGAATGGAAAGTGCGCACTACTATTTATAAAAAAGGGGAAACTGGAAACGACAGAAGTCATGGAACTACCACACCAAACAGAAATGAGAGCACTAGGGGAACAAGACGACTATAAATACTTGGGAATTCTGGAAGCGGACACCATCAGAGCAACATGAATGAAAGTGAAAATTGGAAAGGAAATATTCAAAATCACAAAGTATCTCCTCACGAGGAATGGTGCACCTTCTTCAAGTGATATTATATAAAGTAATAGCACGAAGCTGGATACTCCACCAGACTAGATAAATTCTTGTCCTGGAATCCAGTAAACCAAGAGACCAAAACGAAAGATATACTACAACATATAAAAATGGTTAATTGGGGAGAGGAAAATTATGTTCTACATTTCTTTACTAACTCAGTATACAATATTTCTATTTAAAACTATTTTGTATCGCTATATATATATACATACATATATGTGTGATCGTTTATGTATATTCATGTTTATTTAATTTATTTATTTGTTTATTTTCTATTGTTTTTGTTAGTTTTAAAGCTATTTTGTATCGCTATCCTAGAGTAAATTTTATCTTGTGAACACAGTTGTTTGCTATTTCTCTTCTACAGTTTAATAGATGTTGGGGTTCTTTAAAGTACAGGATAGCAAATTTTTCATGAAAGCATAATCTACATGGGTCGTCTTGGTCCCTACACGTTGTAGCTTGTCTTATTATTTTCCATTCGACTACCGGCGAATTTCCGCTTTCTTTGAGTTCCCAGTATTTATTCGCTAGTGTTGCTTTCATACGGTGTTTTTTATTGTTGAATGTACTTTTTTGGTCATAATATCGAGTTTTGAAATCTAAGGAAGTCATACCTACGTAATATTTCTTGTTATTCGGTTTTTCTTTCGCAAATATTGTGGCCTGGTAAACTACGCTTTTGGTTAGACATTTATTTTGAAGTGGTGTTAGTTTATATATAAATATATATGTGTACACACATATATATATATATATATATATATATATATATATATATACATACATATATGTGTGATCGTTTATGTATATTCATGTTTATTTAATTTATTTATTTTTTATTTTCTATTGTTTTTGTTAGTTTTAAAATTATTTTGTATCGCTATCCTAGAGTAAATTTTATCTTGTGAACACAGTTGTTTGCTGTTTCCCTTCTACAGTTAACTAGATGTTGGGGTTCTTTAATAGAAAATAAACAAATAAATGAATTAAATAAACATGAATATACATAAACGATCACACATATATGTATTATATGGAAAAATGCGCGCATGAAAAGTAATATTCTTAAGATTTTATTAAACCTGGAAAAGTAAAGGACAAGAAATTCAACCTGGAAAAGTAAAGAACAAGATATTCTAGTAAAGTAAAAAATAAGAATTTTTTAGACTTAAAATATTGCAGCTAAAAATAAAATTTGAATATTGATAAATATTTTATTTATTATTTGCATATGTTGTTGTTTATTGTTGAGTTAGAAAGGGTGTCAGTCGCTGGATTGAACTTATTTCCCCCCCTATTATTTGCATATATTTATGTAGTGAAAATTGTTTGAATAAAATTAATTCATTAGTTAGTTAGTTAGTAGATGGAATTAATAATTTTATAATTTACATAAAAATGAATTAAATGATCCTAATTATGATATAATAAAATTATTAATTTTTATGTAAATTATAAAATTATTAATTTCATCTTTCCACCAACCCCCGGTACTCTAACCGTTACGCTAACATGTCATATTGGCAAAATCGCAGTAAAAAATATTTATATACAAAAAAAAGTTATGCAAAATAAAAAAAAAGCGTTAGTCACTTATGTACTTACTCTCCTGTTTGTGAGCCCACATATTTTGTTGTAACTTTTTTTCTACTAAACCAATTTTTGAAATTTTTTTTTCAAAATGTAGCTAATGAGGTGTTTGGTTGCGAACGGAATTAGTGGTGGGGGTTTGAATGTGTCTCGATTCATTCAATTTCGGACTTAAGCATATATTCAACCACTACCGTGGTTGAATGATGTATATATATATATATGTATATATATGTGCATATAGGTATGTGCACATATATATATTTATACATAAACTAACATAAAAAAACACTAACCTAGTTTTAAAACAGATCAAGAAACTAAATAGAGCACACACAAAGGAACAGGTCAACCAGAGGCCAAATATATATTTTTCCGATAATAACATGCTCATTGACTGATAGGAAGGGCGCGGTGGATACTAGAAAGCTGATTGGCTAACTAAAATCTCAATAGAAGAGGAGCATATAAAAACGACTAACAACCACAGAATTCGCGCATAAGCCTGAAGAGTCCTAGAGCGGATGAAACGCGAAATATTCAGTGTAGCTTAATCGCCATGTATATTTTATAAATTACTAACTAGCTCTATCTACGTATTGAGCACTTTTGAAGTAAATACTTAAAGTTTACGCATAACTCTATACTTTCGTATATTAATTTTATGTGAGTAAATTAAGTATATATATATATATATATATATATATATATATGGACGAGCGTTTCTTGCTAGCTAGCAGTCTTCACATGGCTTGACTTTGATAAGCATCGAATCCACAATTGGCGTTTTACCACTGAGCTACGGAGACTTGCATGAAAATATCTACGTTTTTATCGAATTATTATTAAGCAGTATAAGGTATTGAACGGGCCAATCCTCTCTAGCAGAGTAACGTAAGTGCATAAGGACGACTAAAGTTATTATTAACATCTACGATTTATTTAATGAAAAATAAAAAGTAATTTTAACCTAGTTTTATTCTAGTTAAATTTTTTTCAAAGACTACTGATCGAATATAACTATTTACTTCTCCAGAGGAGGTCAGAGTTAGTCACAAGTTTTGTTTTTATGTGGGGACATCCATAAAAAGGTGCCAAATAAAGGAACAAAAATAAAAATTGCCTCGGTCATGAAATATTTCTCCTCCACTGACAGAGGACAGAAAAGATGAAATGAAAAATAAAACTACATTTAGCATATTTTATTTTAGTTCCTTTATTTTTTTCGAAAAATGATATTGGCTATTAAGCAAACATCTTTTGGTGCAAACCCACGACACTTTGGCTCAGAGGTAGATTTCTGCAAAATATCAAGATTAGTACAGGGTGTGTGGAAACTATCATTCATGACCATTTGCATATGCATAAGGTGTCTGCCAGGTGGATTCCCAGGTAGCGCACACCATTCTAGAAGCGAGAACGCGTTGAGTGCTCGAGGATGAATTTGGAGATGTGCCAAGAAGATGAGTTAAAGTTTTTCAAAAGACTGATTACACAGGATGAAACCTGGGCCCATCACTATGATCCAGAGACCAAAGCCCAGTCAATGCAGTGGAAGCACTTGGACTCACCACCTCCAAAGAAGGCAAGGGTTCAGCCCTCAGCTAGCAAGGTCATGCTCACAGTCTTCTGGGACCAGGATGGAGTAGTGATGACAGATTTCCTGGCAAAGGGTACCACAATTACAAGAACCTATTATGCTTCACTTTTGAGGAAATTAAGGGAAGCTATACAAAATCAAGAGGCGGTGCAAGATCGGCAAAGGTACCTTCCTCCTGCTGGACAACGCTCCGGTCCACAACTCGCATGTCGCCAGATCAGAAGCACGGGTGTGTGGTTATGAAATCCTTCCCCATCCTCCCTACTCTCCTGACCTTACACCCTCTGACTTTTACCTCTTCCCAGCCTTGAAGCTGTTTTTGAAAGGAAAGCGTTTCCCAGATGATGCAGCCTTGATTTCTGAAGTCAGTCGTGGTTGGAGGACCAACTTAGCGTGTTCTACAAAAACGGTCTCCAGAACTGCATCAAACGATGGGAGAAATGCATAACTATGGGTGCTTGCTATGTAGAGAAAGATTAATAACTGTGCCAAGTTTCGTTGCTCTACTCCTATGGGAAGTGGGTCAGGGGCATTACTTATACTCTGTGACATTTAAATACTTAAAAAACTCACTGACTTTAGCAAATAAGGTGTAAACCATTGTAACTATTTGCTAATATTTTCTCCTCTGAAGAGATGATAGACATCGAAATCCTATAGGATAAGGATTTATAATATTTAAAATGTATTCTTTGTCTTACATAGAATAATAAATCTTTTAATTTGAAATTTAACCATTTCACGTCATATTTTTTTTTAATTCATGGAATGACTAAAATTTGATATATATATATATATATATATATATATATATATATATATATATATATATATATATTTGACAAAAATTTGAAGAAGGGTAAATCATATATATATCATACATTCTGAAAATCATATAAACACACACATATACATATATGATTTTCAGAATATATGATATATATGATTTTCAGAATATATGATATATATGATTTTCAGAATATATGATATATATGATTTTCAGAATGTATGAACTATTTTTTTACTAGGTTTTGAGTAGTAGATTGCATTGGTACAGACAATGGAACGCAATTTACGCTTATACATTTTTGCGAGGATCATCTTTCCGCCGTACCACCCAAGTAGTAATGGACAAGCAAAGAAATTCGTTGACACATTCAAGAGAAAAAAGTCAACGGATAAGTCAACCCAACAGTTTTTACAAGTCTACAGAGTCACTTCGAATGCAAACACACACACACACACACACACACACACACACACACACACACACACACACACACACACACACACACACACACACACACACACACACACACACACATATATATATATATATAATAAAATGGAACTTTAATTAACTTTCTTGGATTTACATTTTTGGATTTTACCGTCATTGGATACTTTACCTTTCACAAGACTATCCATTCACTTGAATGCCTACTGGGGAGAACTTGAATGCCTACTAGACATTATCCTCGAGTGTCTAAGGTCTCTCTGTACAGGGGTTTGTCAGAACAACCTGGCATGAGGATACTTTTTCCACAGAAGTTAACCCTGACCAAATATTCAAAATCACAAAGTATCTCCTCACGAAGAATGGTGCACCTTCTTCAAGTGATATTATATAAAGTAATAGCACGAAGCTGGATACTCCACCAGACTAGATAAATTCTTGTCCTGGAATCCAGTAAATCAAGAGACCAAAATGAAAGATATACTACAACATATGAAAATGGTTAATTGGGGAGAGGAAAATTATGTTCTACATTTCTTTACTAACTCAGTGTTTGAGAGATAAAGAACTTTAATGGAACATTCGAATATCTATGCATCTCATATAGACTTCAAGTGTTAGCCCCAAGTCGTGGACCTCTTTATTTCTGAGAACTTCGACTGAAGTAAAATAAAACAAAAAAAGTGAAATCACCTTTTTCTTCACCATATTCCCTCTGCTTCACTTTTTTGTTATCAAGTAAGATCTTTGACTTACTTGTTGTTTCATCAAATACTTTTGTATGCAAAATCCGATCCCGCATTTTGCTAATTCCTACCCTCTGATGAGAAGGAAAGTATTGCTTCGAAACTCCGCGGATTAAGGACTATCCACTTATTAAGTGTTTCCTTTTCAGATTAAATATGTTTTATCTCTTTTTCAAAGTGTTTTTAACATGTTTTATTAACTATTTGCTCTTATATATATATATATATATATATATATATATATATATATATATATATGATGAAAATAATGGAAATAGTATTCCGACAAAATAGAGAAATAAAAAGGAACAAACCGTATTATGTGTTCATCTAATTCAAATTTCAAATAAACCGCGCCGGAGACTTCTTGAATCTGAGCTTATCGCAATTTCAAGCACTATTAAACAACGTGCAGGTTTCTATAATAGCGTCATTAATAAGTAAACTTTTATTAAAAGAACATTATTTAACTGTAGACACAGGTTAACCTTCTCACACCATTCAAACGCCCCCTGTAATAATTAACACATAATCTCAATCAATAAATTACATAAAAAACACTCATTTCATTTCTGTTACAAACCTATATTTGAATTTCAACAGATATATATTTTTTCCAGTAAGAATATTAACTGCGTTCATAGTTTTAAAATTACATTAACGACTATATCACGTCACTAAAATTTACCTCTCTTTAACAACGCCAGCCCTCCCCCCCTCCTTTTTGAATTTCCAACGACTTTTTCCGTTTTTCTGAAATAGAACTGCGTCCCACTGTGCACGTGAAACATTTTCAAATACTTTGTGCTGGTATTTTTTGTTTCTTAATCTCATTCATCCAGAGGAAGTCTCGAAATAAAGACGAAACATTGATGAACACATAATACGGTTTGTTCCTTTTTATTTCTCTCTCTCTCTCTCTCTCTCTCTCTATATATATATATATATATATATATATATATATATATATATATGAACAAATGATTAATAAAACATGTTAAAAGACATCTTGAAAAAGAGTTAAAAACATATTTAATTTAAAAAAAGGGAACACAAGATAAGTGGATAGTCCTTAATCCGCGGAGTTTCGAAGAAATACTCTCCTTCTCATCAGAGGGCAGGAATTAGCAAAATGCAAGATCGGATTTTGCATACAAACGTATTTAATGAAACTACAAGTAAATCACAGATCTTACTTGGTTAAAAAAAAAGGTGAGGTAAGGGGAACAGGAGGCAAAAGAAAATGATAAAAAGATTTCACATGAATAGACAGTCCGGTAATTAATTAATCATTTGTTCATATTATAAGCTCTATTTCCTTTTCGGTTTTATTGAGCTTTTACATCTGGCTGAGTTTATTTTACTTGTAAATATTAACTCTTTAATATTTATAATATATTTTAAGTTTACCATTTTGATTATCTTGGTAAACTTATTGTAATTTTTTATTATCTCTCTCTCTCTCTCTCTCTCTCTCTCTCTCTCTATATATATATATATATATATATATATATATATATATATATACATATATATATATATATAAGGTAAAATTAAAAGCCAAGAACAATGCGAGATTTTTTTTTATATAGAGTAAAATTAAATGAAAACAAAAGAAATAAATTTCTTTTTTTTGTTGTTTGTTTTTTTCTTTTTCACACAAATGTTAACTCTAAACAACAGTCATTTTTTTTCTGCGGCTGCTTTTCCAATTTTGAACACTCTTCCGCCGTCTTCTCTTGAAAAAGGACTAATAGGTCTGAAATATATTAGGATTTATAACACCATTGAATACAACAGAAAAAAAATGACTGTTGTTTAGAGTTAAAATTTGTGTGAAAAAGAAAAAACAAACAACAAAAAAAAAGAAATTTATTTCTTTTGTTTTCATTTAATTTTACTCTATATATAAAAAAAAATCTCGCATTGTTCTTGGCTTTTAATTTTACCTTATAATTTTCTTCAACATGCTTCAAGCAAACTACACTCTACTTTATATATATATATATATATATATATATATATATATATATATATATATATATATATATATACAATGTATACAATGGTATATGTGTGTGATACATCACAGAAAAGGAGAATTCCATCCAATAACTACGTCTAAACATATTGCCGCTATTATTTACAGCATTGGAGTTACTTTTTATTAAATAGTGTTCGAAAACAAAGCATCCGAATTGAAAGCGTTTCTATTTGCTCGTGGTTCGACGAACTTACTTGTTTTTATACCAAGCGACAAAGAAAGACAACAGGGGAAATGGCCTGAAACGGTCAGATCGATGTAACAATGAAATGAAAGAAAATCCCCCCGAAAACGATCGATCAACTTCGTTATTTGTTCGATCGTTCTGAGCTCGGATCACTTTGCTTTCACCTTTGTCGGTGAATTGTTTCTTTTTTGGGGGGGCTTGTCAAGTTAAAGAGGGAGGCCGATCGCTCTTTTCTGTCGGCCGCCATTGTTTGTCATTGTTCGAGGTATTAGTGCGAAATTATGACGAGAAACGATTGAAATAAGTCCCAGAAAATAAGAAAATGAAAGGATTTAAAAAAAAAAGAAGAAAAATAAAATATAATAAAAACAATAAAAAATAAAGATAGAAAAAGAAAAAGAATATGGTAAGACAATATGATACGATGAACTACAAAACTATCTATTCTTTCTATCTATCTATCTATCTATCTATCTATCTATCTATCTATTCATCCTGTCTATCTATTTACCTATCTACTTATCCCCCCCTCTCTCTCTTTCTCTCTCTCTCTATCAATCTATCTATCTATTCATTCTGTCTATCTATCTATCTATCTATCTATCTATCTTTATATCTATCTATCTATCTATCTATCTATCTATTCATTCTGTCTATCTTTCTATCTATCTATCTATCTATCTATCTATCTATCTATCTATCTATCTATCTATCCATCTATCTATCTATCTATCTATTTACTTATCAATCTATCTACCTATCTATCTATCTATCTATCTATCTATCTATCTATCTAACTATTCCTTCTCTCTATTTTCCTATCTATTTATCTCTCTCTCTCTATCTATTTATTCATTCTATCTATCTATCTATCTATCTATCTTTTCATTCTATCTATTCATTCATTCATTCTATCTATCTATCTATCTATCTATCTATCAATCTATCTATCTATCTATCTATCTATTTATCAATCAATCAATCTATCTATCTATCTATCTATCTATTCATTCATTCATTCTATCTATCTATCTATCAATCTATCTATCTATCTATCTATTTATCAATCAATCAATCAATCAATCTATCTATCTATCTATCTATTTATCAATCAATCAATCAATCAATCTATCTATCTATCTATCTATCTATCTATCTATCTATCTATCTATCTATTCATTCTATCTATCTATCTATCTATCTATCTATCTATCTTATAAAAGTCACT
>NC_136526.1:4304230-4339230 GCF_053919585.1 Euprymna scolopes | reverse complement strand
ATCAGTAGTGAGATATCTTCTGGAGCGGTAGAAGGATCCCACCATCTTTCCAGCGACCTCCTTTAACAATTACAAGAAGCCTCTCTAATCACCAATATTCATGACACTTCCTAGCCGAGAACGCTTCCTTTAAATTCCTTAACTCAACATTCACAGAAAATGGGAACTGGAACAAATACATAGAGGACATTGCAAAGGCTGCTGCAAAGAAGGTAGGCTTCCTCTATCGAGCTAGAAAAACTACTCACACCTGAGAGTATCCTGTACCTCTACAAGGCCACCATTCGCCCATGCATGGAGTATTGTTGCCACATCTGGGCTGGTGCATCTGCTACAAGTCTCTCCCTCTTGGATAAAGTAAGAAAAAAAAAAGAGTTTCCAAGCTTATAGGTTACACTTTGTCAACTAGACTCCAATCCCTGCCCCCTCGCCGCAATGTTGCATCCCTGTGCATGTTTTACAAGTATTTTAATGGAAAGTGCTCTGATGAACTCGTTGCACTTGTGCCCCTCCCCCTCGATATACATATCCCCGACAAACTCGCTTAGCAACAAAATTACACCCCTTCACTGTTGAGCTCCTTAAATGCCAGAAAGCTTTCTAATTTTAATAGTTTCTTTCCTCGCACAGCTAGACTTTGGAATTCCTTCACGGTTTTCTTCTTCCCTAACTGTACTGATATGCAGAAGTTCAAATGTAACATAAATAAACATCTTGTTATTCTTTCTTATGCCTAGTTCCAAATTAGGAACCCCTTACGTCCAAGTTTTTTTGGGATGAAGGCGAGTATAAAATAAAAACAATAAATATCTGTATCGTTCTAAATAATTCTCGTTTATTCTCTGTGATTTAATCTAGCAGGGCTACCCGGAGTTTCCCGGGACAAAATTGTAACATATTTCTATTAAAAGTTTTATCTATCCAACTTCCTCTATCCGTCTCTCATCCTCTCCTCGCCCCAACGTTCTCTTTCTCCTCCGCCAAGCCCAGTCTTCTCTAACTGTACACACACTACTGGAGAGAACTTGAATGCCTACTAGACACTATCCTCGAGGAGTGTCTAAGGTCTGTCTGTACAGGGGTTTGTCAAAACAACCTGGCATGAGGATACTTTTTCCCTAGAAATAAACCCTAACCAAATATTCAAAATCACATTGTATTCGCAGCCCAAATAAGATCTTTGTTTGGGTAACTTACATCAAAACGAAAGATATACTACAACATGTAAAAATGATTAATTGGGGAAAGGAAGATTATGTTCTCAATTTCTATACAAACTCAGTGTTTGAGAGATAAAGAACTTTAATGGAACATTCGAATATCAATGTATCTCATATAGAGTTCAAGTGTTTGCCCCAGGTAGTGAGTCCCTTGATTTCTGAGAACTTCGTTTGAAAGAAAATAAAACTATATATATATATATATATATATATATATATATATATATATATATATATATATATATATATAAAATAAGAATTACAGTTAAGTTTACCAAAATGATCCAAGATCGTAAAACAGAAGTATATTATAAATATTAAAGAATTAATACTTATAAAGTAATCTCAACCAGATGTAAAAGCTCGATAAAACCAAGTAGGAGATAGAGCTTATAATATAATCATTTTAACTCTTTTTCAAAGTGTTTTTTAATATGTTTTTTTAAACTATTTGCTCTTATATATATATATATATATATATATATATATATATATATATATATATATATATATATATATATATATATATATATATATATATAAATGTAACTCTTGGTTCGTTCGGAATTAATTGTCTAAAAAACCACTGGACGGATGGCTTCCACGTTTTGGTATAATATGTTTACTATATCTATGTGTGTTTTTATATATTTCTTTTTAATCATAACATTATACTTAATTTTTCTATGATAAATAGATGTTTTTCTTTGTACCGAGAGGCCATTTTTTTTATTTAGGGACAATTACTTATTACCCCTTCCTGTCACGTGACCAGTGTTACAATTTAGCGGTTTTCCTGCTAGATTTCGTTTGCAATCTAGCGGGGAATTCTATAAAATCTAGAGATATTTGGCACCCACACACCCGGATTCGATTATCAAAAAATAAAGAAAAGCGCTGAAAATAGTTTAAAACATAGAATAAACTGATTCATGTAAGTAAAAAAAAAGTAGCATTTATTGCCTTTGGTAACAATTATTTATTGATTATTTGTTTTGTTTTTCACCTTTTTTCGACTAACCATTCTTAAATCTCACTATTAAATCGATTTTTCCAAGTACATTTTGGGTGGGGGACATTCCAACCTCCGAAGTTTAGTTTAAAATACGATCTAAAATTGTAAAAAGCAAGAAACAACAGCAAAAAAAAAACTTATACGAATACAGTAGAATTTAATTATCTACTAACCTAAATACTTTTAATATGCTAAACAAAGTTTTTTTTGTTTTTTATTTTTCTAATTTAAAAATATGTTGCACCATTATTGTGATGTTTAATTTGCAGTATATTTTAATTTAACTTTTATTATAAAAAGTTTGAGTTATGATTTGTTTCCTGCAAAAAAAAAAAAATACCCTCTCTGAAAAAAACAGGCAAAACTAGCTGATAAAATATGTAAGCCTTCTGGAGAGCTAACCGCTTCAATATAATTCCAGAAACATATAGTGAGAAAACACGGAAAATTTTATATATTGAATATACTATATTTATATTTTTTTTATTGTAGAAAGTTAAAATATGAAGTTTTTTTTTTGGAGGGGAGATTAGCGATTTTTGAAAATTTTAGACGATAAAAATTAAAAATCTAGCGATTTTCTGGACATTTCTTTCTCCTGATCTCGCGGGTTTTTTTTTTAAATCTCAGTTGACAACATTGCATCACTAAAAAAACACTACAGGTTTAATGTAAACAGAATGTGTTTACAATATCGGTAAATTTTCAATGAGTTTAATTACATGATTATTGATAATGTAACCATGTGATTGAAATTTAATTGGGTTTGTATTACTGTATATATAGATTCGAAAAAGGTTGTCAAAAAACAAATATATAATAAATAAATGTTATCAAAGGCAAGATAAGTTACTTTTCTACCAAACTGGATATATTTTTCGTGTTTTTATTCAATGTAACATGTTTATTCAGCTCGAAAAGCATACAGTGTTTACCGATGTATTGGAACATTAAAGATGGCGTCTGATTCTTTCTTTAACACGGTAAGTTCTGGAAAAGGTGTTATAAATAAAAAACCGAATAAAATATTGTTAAAAACTCGCTCAATATATGTTACCGTGACGTAGTTGACATATATTCGGCGGGTTTTTAATAGTATTTTGTATAGTTTATTATTTATAACAGCTTTTCCAGAACTTACCGTGTTAAAGAGGGTGTGAGACGCCATCTTGAATTTTCGAATACATCGGTAAACATTGTATGTTTTTCGAGCTGAATAAATATGTTACATTGAATAAAAACACAAAAAATATATCCAGTTTGGCAGAAAAGTAACTTATCTTGCCTTTGATAACATTTATTTGTTAAACATTTGTTTTTTGACAACTTTTTCGAATCTATGTGTACAGTAATACAAACCCCACATTTTGACTCCTCCCTTTACTTAAAAATTAACCAAAAATCAGGAAATTAACGAATTTAAATGAAAATTGCAGTATTTTTCAAATAATGATCGCAGAATATAATGAACTAATTATTTTTACTTAACTCTTAGTGAAAATGCTTTATTTTGTGTAAACAAAAAATACCTTTACTAAAGTTATGGTTTCAGTAGAAATAAAAAACGCAAGAATTTATTTTTGCTTTTTTTAAAGCATCGTAATTTGTAACAATAAAAAATAATTTTTACAATAACATTACGAAAAAAGCCCCTAAAGTCCGTATTAATGAATTCGATATAACTCGAAGAAAAATGAATTCTCGCATACTATTCAGGAAATTAAAGATTCAATTAGATTCCTATTTCAGTCACCTAAATTATTTAGGGTGAAATGAGTTTAGGAATTTATAGCCAAACCTAAATATTTTTTTTGGTAAATATCCAGACACGCTACTACAGAACACCGACCACTCTAATTTGTTTGGGGGGGGGGTGATGTTGGGGCGCGCGCGCGCCCCAACATCACATCCCCCCGCTCGCGCCCCCAATGTACAAAGTAAAATCTTCGGAAAATGTTAAATGGTGTTCTAATTGGTAAATGTCGGTGCGTTACTTACGGAAAATTTTAAAATTCTATGTTCCAGGTAAAAAAACAAACAAACAGATAAATTACCCCCCTACTCCAACTTGGTGTGCTTTCCTTTTCTTATTTTATTTCTTTTTCAGCTAATTTTAAATTTTCCACCCAAAAAGCGCTATAATGTATTTTCGAAAATTCTATGTCCTGGAAAAAAATCCCTCCCCCCAACGTAGTTTGCTCGGTGAAGCCGTCGTTTATGCTACAGCGTGCATGCGCGTAGCATAAACGGAAGCTGCAAAATGGTGGAAAGAAGTTTGTGGGTTCAGGGGTAAATACCATGCAAACGGTAAATTTGCCCCAAGTTTGACTATCAGATTCGTTGTCAGCGACCTCAATTACCTATAAAAAAACAAATTAGAGTGGTCGGTGTTCTGTAGTAGCGTATCTGGATATTTACCTTTTTTTTCTTGCTTAAAAAAATAGCATTAATACAGTAAGTTAGGTAAAATTTGCATAGAATGCTCTGCTTTATGGTTGTAAAAATGGAACGGAAATTTGAATTTCGTTCCCTTTTAAATTCGGTACATTTTTACATTACGTCCAATTCATCGTTCACATTCGACACGTCAACTTTTATAGCTTTTCGGGTATTCTGGCAAGGTTAGGGATGTCTATTCCGAAAGCCGTTCTTAACATGGGTAGATTGGTAGGTGTGTAAGAAATTTTGTGAAAAATAGTGAATAATTCCACCCCGTCTTTCCAAGCTTATAACTCCTCGAAAAATGTAATTCAAGCCCTAATTTTTTTTCAATTAAAGGAGCAAGGACCAAGGTTTCATAAAAAAAAACAAAAGAAAAAACAAACAACGTGGTTTAAAAAAAAGTTTTAAACTTCGAACTTTACAGGTAAATTTCTAAAAAACACTACTTTTTTGTTTTAAATTTGAATATATTACTTATTGACTTTTTCTATTCCATTTGTGATATATAAAACTTTGGTGTGTAAATTAATTATTTACTTTTTACTAGACACTTGAAAATGGGGGGGGGGGGCGTGAATAAAAAAACGTTTGTCTAAAATATTATATTCGGTTTATTGGAAAGAGCATAAAATTCACATTGACCCTGAAAATATCGTAAAAATAGAATCAATAGAAAAATTTTGATAGATTTTTAAATTTTAAAAATTGAAAAATATTGAGTTCGTAAAATTCGTTACTGTTTTTTAAAAAATAAAAAAAATATTTCTATTACTTTTAAAACAACTTTAATAGTTTATTTTGGAAGTATAATCCATAAAGAAAATAAACAACACACTTTTAAAAGAGAAATTACGAGATTTTTATATTTTATTCGCAGTTTCGTGATAGGAGTGTAAAAAATTCCTACAAAAATTCTGATACATCTACTAGATTGGAGTGTTTATTCATTGTAAACGTACCCGACAACCTATAAATGTCGACATTTCCAATGTGAAATGTAAGCTGGACTTATGTAAAAAATAACAAAAAGATATACCAAACTGACTTTTTCGTTTAAAAATAGAATTAATTCCCTTTCGTTACTAACTTTAAAAAAAAATTTTTTTTAAATAAATATTTTGTGTTTTACATACATAAAGTACAATTGTTGAATGTTACTGTTTTGATTATATTCGTTTGGGGGGCACAATTAAAAAAATTAAGAAAGATTAAAACGAAGCGAAATTTAAGTTTCCGTTCCATTTTTACAACAACCGTAAAACAGTGCATACTCAGCAAGTTTTATCATAATTTATAAGCATATTGAAACACTAAATTAAAATTTTATTTATTTTTTTGCATAATTAATGATTTCTGTTTATTTTCTTAACATCTGTTAAAAAAAATAATTTGTACATTCTCTCGAAAAAAAGAATCAAACTTTTCTCTACTTTCACATGTGTTCCATTTTAACAAACTGAGACACAGCAACGCGTGGCCGGGTACAGCTAGAATATATATATATATATATAGTGGAAATGGTAATTAATAAAAACTGAAGAAAGGGTTCAATACTGTTGTAGAGCAAATATGCGTTTTATTTTTTATTACCGTATCTTTCTGTTAAGTTACATTATTTTTTCAGCTACTCGGCCGTTTTTTTTTTTGGTCATTCACTCTTTCACTCTTTCATCCCAAAATAGCGAACATTTCTGTAAACGTCTGAGGAAGCTACAGACGGCAAAAAAAAAACAAAAACGGCCGGGTTGCTGAAACAATAATGTAACTTAACAGAAAGACACGGTAATAAAAAATAAAACGTATATATATATATTCGACATTACAAGTAAGTAATATTGTTTTTGTTTAAAAGGACACACACACACACACACACACACACACACGCACACACACACACACACACACATATATATATATATATATATATATATATACATACACTATTCTCGAGTGTCTAAGGTTTCTCTGTACAGGAGTTTGTCAAAACAACTTGGCATGAGGATACTTTTTCCATAGAAGTAAACCAAATATTCAAAATCACAAAGTAATCGCTGCCCAAATAATATCTCCTTTCTATGGTTAACTTAAATTAGCTTTTACGAGGAATGGTGAATCTTCTCTAAGTAATGTTACCTCAAGTAATAGCACGATACTCCACCAGACTAAATAATTTCTTGCCCTGGAATCAATAATAAACGAAAAAAAACAAAACGAAAAAAAAAAAAGAAGATCTCCTCACTATGGCTAACTTACATTAGCTTTTACGAGGATGTTACCTCAGGTACCAGCACAAAGCTGGATACTCCACCAGACTAGATAAATTCTTATCCTGGAATCCAGTAAGACTCAGAGACCAAAATGAAAGATATACTATAACATATACAAATGGTTAATTGAGAAAAGGGAATGCGAGGTCATAACAATTAAACAAAAGTCAGCCGGAAGAAAAAAGATGTAAGTATGACACACAAAGTATCGAATTACATAGAGGTCACCACTTATCAAGGCCCGAAGGCCACTCAGGGATAAGGGTTATTGTGTGTACAGTAATCAATGACAGTATTGTAGTAATCATTAATATTGGGGGTTTTGATAGAGTGTCTTACTTAAGGGGGCGGTTTGTCAGGAGTTTGTTTATGTTGGACTTGAAGACGTCCAAGTTGTAGTCAGGTGGGAAACAGGCAAGCGGCAGAGAGTTCCACTGGCGTGCAGTTCTAAGAAAGAAGCTTTGCTCATGGAATCTACGTTCGGATTTAGGCACAGATAAAGAGTGGGGAAAATTATTGACAGTAGTTTCAGCCAGACGGGTGTTTCTCGAAAAAGATTGGCGAGGTGGGACGAGGGATTGGAACTCAGACGAGCACCTGCCATGGAAATAGCGATAAGAAAAAGACCAGCTCGCTTATAGATAAAATAAATTTTACAGGGGGAATATTTTACGTTATACTGGCGTAACATTGGCCGGTGTAACGTAAAATATTCCCCTGTAAAAATTCTTCTTTTAAAATCTATAAGAAAAGAAAGACTATTTTAAAATCATCAAACCACAATATCAGCTGACTTGATATTGCAAACATAATATTTATTTATTTATTTTTTGACCCCTTATATTTATTGTTTTGGGCTTAAATCAAATCATTAAGTTAGATCCATGTCCAAGGAACCTTTATCTAAAATTTCAAGTGTTTAGACCCAAAATTGGCAGAGGAGTTTGGTAGAGTTCTCAAAGGTCAAATCGTTAAACTTTGACCCCTTAACAGCCAAATTTCTGGCCGAAAACCGATCACATAGATTTTCCCAAATCTCAGTACGCTGTCTATCAAATTTCGAGTCTGTAGACTTAAAATTGACAGAGTCATTGCGTAGGGAAATGTACAAACACACACACAGACACACACACAGACACACACACACACACACACACACACACACACACACATACACACACACACACACACACACACTGACACGTTCACTGTCATAGATATAGAGATATATATAATCAAATATTGAAATATCATATCATGTTTAAGTGTATTGTACGACCGGGCTACGCCAGGCTACGCTGGGATACGCTGGGCTACGCTGAGCATCCACCCAGTACTTATACATGTATAGATGTGTGTATGCGTGTGTGTGTGTGAAAGAGATAGATAGATAAATAGATAGATAGAGAGAGATAAAGAGAGATAGAGAGAGAGAGAGAAAGAAAGATAGATAAATAGAGATAGAGATAGCTAGAGAAAGAGAGATAGAGAAATCGAGATAGAGAGAGAGAAAGAAAGATAAATCGATAAATAGAGATTGGTAGATAGAGAGATAGAAAGAGCTATATATATAGAGACAGAGAGTGAGAGAGTAAGAGAGAGAGAGAGAGAGAGAGAGAGAGAGAAAGAGAGAAAGAGTATTAGTGTTTTAGAAATCTATACGCAGTTCTGACGTACTTCGTTGTGATTAAGTTGACGCTTGTTCGTTGAAAAAAAACAAAAATGGCCGATGTAATTTACTTGGAAAGCGTCGTCGGCTTCGCGCGGCCTTAATCGAACCAGATTGCACTGTTAGAAATTGCTTTGCTCTCGACGTTGACGAAAACAAATGAGAAAAAAAAAGAAAGAACACAGAACTAACAAAACAGAACTCGCTTTAAAAGCAAAAAAAAAAAAAACAAAAAACAAAAACAAAAAAAAAAACAAAAAAAAAACAAAACAAAAATAAAAACAAAATTTTTTTTTAAAAAACATACGAATAAAAAAAAGCCCGAAAGTACAAACACACACACAAAAAAAAAAAAAATAATAAACACGATTGTAAAAAGGAAGCTACAAAAACATTGCAAACACATTCAACCCTGTTTATTTATCCAAATGTGTCGACATCGATTAAATTTTCACACTGTTCTCATCTATCTATCTATCTATCTATCTATCTATCTATCTATCTATCTATCTATCCCTCTCTCTCTCTCTCTATATATATATATATATATATATACATATATATATATATATATATATATATATATATATATATATATATATATATATATATATATATACGAGCAAACAGTTAAATAAATATGTTAAAAAACACTTTGAAATGAGTTAAAAACATATTTAATCTGAAAAGGAAACACTAGATAAATGGATAGTCCTTAATCCGCGGAGTTTCGAAGAAATACTCTCCTTCTCATCAGAGGGTAGGAATTAGTAAAATGCAGGATCGGATTTTGCATGCAGAAGTATCTGATGAAACAACAAATAAGTCAAAGATCTTACTTGAAAACAAAAAAAGTGAAGCAGAGGGAATATGGTAAAGAAAAAAGTGATTACACATGAATGGATAGTCTGGTGGAAGATAAAAAATCCAGTGACGGTAAAATCCAAGTGTAAAACTTCAAGAAAGTTAAAAGAATTTCCATTTGTACAAGTAAAATCCAGGGAAATCCCGTAATTGGAAGAAGATGGTCCATAATAATCCAAAGGCAGAAATCCATGGAATAATTCACAAACATGTATAGAAGGGGGGGGGAATAATAATAATATTAATAAAAGGAAAATAAGATGTGCTTTTCACTCTACTTTCGAGACATAACTATAAATAAAAAAAAGATCTGGGAAGAAAACCAAAAAAAAAAAAAAAAAATGATAAAGTTAAATATAAAATAAAGGGAAACAAAAGTCAAAACGACCCAGACAGGAAATGTTAAAGGCGCGAAAAATTATATAGGGCAAAATAATATAGGTCAACTGAAATGTACAAGTCATCACTTAAAAAAATGTCAGCAAGAGTTATTAAACGACACTAATAAAGAATAAAGAATAAAGAAAAAACTAATAAAGAATAAATAAAAAAATATAAAATATAATAAAAAATAAAATATAAAATATAATATAAAATATAATATAATATATATATATATATATATATATATATATATATATATATATATATATATAGAACAAAAGGAGTATGAAATTAAGTCACAAAACTATATATTGGTAGATATAGAATTTGGGGGGTGGAAGGGACTCTTTATGCCAGAGCATTTCGAAGCCTGACGCTTCTCATCAGAAGAGTAGAGAAGGTGCATGGTGGAGATGCGGCGTCTAGCGTAGGGTTCATTAGGAGCGAAAAAGACGAAGTGGAATTATAGAATGTTGGGGAGAATTCTAAATAAAGGAATAGCTTGTTAACATAGTGTTGAGTTTATTTTTAAATTTAAGGAGTATATGTTTTAGGGTTAAATTGGGGGTATACTCTGGCTGCGTGGCAATTCTATTTTTTTTATCTGTATATATTTATAGCTAGACATAAGCATAGAGATGTCCTTGGCCTGACGAAGCGATTTCCGTACTGGGTTTTCGCTGAAACATGTATGCTTATGTGTAGCCATTTGTTTGTAAACTAAATTCACTTATTTTGGCTCTGTCTTAACATTGAGCACTCTTTTGGTGGACACACTTATATATTTTGTTTTTGAACAAACAAATGATTACTACCAATACAATATATATATATATATATATATATATATATATATATAAATATATATATAAATATATAAATATATATATATATATATATAAATATATATATAAATATATAAATATATATATATATATTTATATTTTCTTTTATTTTACATTATTTTATTTTTTTACTGAACCACTTACTCCTCACTCCTCAACCACATTTCCTGCTACTCTGGCCCCCCACTTGTCTGTATCCCTTTCGTTTTACGAATCCCCTATCAATTATTATTATAAACAGTATTATCCTTATTATTATTATTATTATTATTATTAGTAGTAGTGGTGGTTATGGTGGAGGTAGTGGTAGTAGTATTGTTACTACTAATTTTATTATTATTATTATTATTATTATTATTATTATTATTATTATTATATAATTGGTGTTATTGTTATTATTATTGTTATTGCTACCATAACCGCTACCATTATCTTCATTAATTTTGAATTTACTATATATATATATATATATATATATATATATATATATATATATATATATATATATATATATATATATATATATATATATATATATATATTAAGTAATGTGATTGATAATTTAAAATTTAAAAATCAAATTATAATTAAATTAAAAATCAGTTTCATAAGAAGGAACAACAACAAAATCAATTATCTGTACGATCGTTTCGGAAAACAATGCCTTTTATTGTGGTAGACATCAAGTTACGTACAATAATTACACATAGTTTTTTAATAAGCAAGGTCTCCTCCTTCTTATGAAACGGATTTTTAATTTAATTATAATTTGATTTTTAAATTTT
Source organism: Euprymna scolopes (assembly GCF_053919585.1). NCBI lineage: Eukaryota > Metazoa > Mollusca > Cephalopoda > Sepiida > Sepiolidae > Euprymna > Euprymna scolopes. The sequence goes on along the minus strand of NC_136526.1, from coordinate 4,327,739 downwards.
AAATTATCAATCACATTACTTAATATTGAATTAGCTCTAGGATATTTACCGATGGAGCTTATTATATATATAAATTACAACGAGCACTTTCTCTTTCCTGTATTTTAATTAAACTAGTAATTTCACTGTTACATTGAAATACACTTAGCTCTTTAGACTATTGTTCTAATCTCATTTATATATATATATATATATATATATATATATATATATATATATATATATATATATATATATATATATATTCTTTATTTTTCTTTATTTTGTACGGGACAACTTACTCCTCACTCCCCAACCCCTTTTCCTGCTACTCTGACCCTCCCCACTTGTCTGTATCCATTTCTTTTACGCACCCCTAATAATTAGTATTAACAGTATTTTCTGTATTATTATTGGTAGTAGTGGTGGTGATGTTGGAGGTAGTAGTAGATAATTATTATTACTGCATTGTTTTTTAACGCTTTTATTATTTTTATTATTATTGTTTTTATCATCATTATTATTATAATCATCATTATAATTGTTGTTATTATTATTATCATCCCCGTCATTGCTATCGTAACCGCTACCATTATCACAATTAACATTAATTTTGAATTTACTTCTATCCCAACTATTGGTAATATTATCTTTAATGTTTATTTTTAATGCTTACTTTTAATTTGTCTTTATTTCATCTTCATTTTTATCTTCAATTTTATTTCTATTTTATTTTCAGCTTTATTATCACTACTATTATTATAATTTTCATTACTATTGTCTTTCGTACTATTATAATTACCCTACTATTATTTGGTATAGTTTTACCACTCTCATAAGTAGCTATGGTTTCCTTACTCCCCCACCTTGCCATCTCTATGTACCCTTAACCTTTTGCATAAAGTTAAACGCACACATAGTCATAGCCATCCTAATCTCCGACCGCCCCTTTATAATCATACTCCCTATATCATAACGGAAGAAACTTATAAATATATTGCCGCATATTACCTTTCAGTTTTACAACCTTGCATACCCCCCCCCAAATTATAAGCGATTTTATAGCGGCCATTTACCGTTTAAGTGGCACCAATCAAAATTACCACTCCATAGAAAATAGACATCCCACAAACCGTTAAAATAAATTATCACGCAGCAACAATACACCCCCAATTTAACCCTAATACATATACCCCTTAATCTCAACACTATGTTAAAGACGATATACAATCTTATATATCATACTATATACAACAAACTTCTCCTTGTTTATTTAGAATTCAATAAAGCTTCCCCCAACATTCTATAATTCCTCTTAGTCTTTTTCGTCCCTAATGAACCTTACGCTAGACAGCGGATCTTCTCCATGCTTCCTAGCACCTCCTCTACTCTTCTGATGAGAAGCATTAGGCTTCGAAATGCTCTGGCATAAAGAGGCCCATTTTATCCCCCAAATTTTGCTTGTATTCCATTATTCAATAAATGATCCATTCTATATCTTCCTATATATAGTTTTGTGTCCATTTCACACTCTCGTTGTCCTATCATATATATATATATATATATATATATATATATATATATATATATATATATATATATATATATATATATATATATTTATATATATATATATTTAAATAAGGGAGTAGTCACCAACAATGTGTGTTTTTTAACATTATTTTATTAATCCGTGTCTTGGTTTTTCATTGAGAATTATGTTTGGATCATTGTAATAATGATTTTAAGTAAATGAAATCGTTTACGCGCGTTTCAGACGGTCTGTGATGCGTCCTCGTCAGAAATTATTTTCAAATGTGTAAAAATGACGATTTTTCTAGTTAGTTTGAAGTTTTTCCAAGGGGTGGAGGCGTGTAAGTGTTTATTATACATTGGTATGCTGAATTTTTATTGCTTTTTTATTTGGTTTGTCCAGGGAGATTTTGACCTCGCTATAGTCAGTCGCTATCTCTTTCTGCTAATGTGTTTTTCTTTTCCTTTAGGGTGGGATAGGGTGTGTGTATGTGTGTGTGTGTTTGTGCGTGTGTGTTTATGTGTGTGTGTGTGCGCGCGTGTGTGTGTGTGTGTGTGTTTGCTTTTATTGGTTTGGGAATGTGTATATTGTTTTATAGTATTTTGGGGTTATTTGCTTCCTTAGGAAGGCGGCTGTGGTCCGAGGTCGTTACTAATGTGTATGTGTGGGGAGGGGGGACTAGCTCTTCTGAAATAAGGGTAGAGGTGCTTTCATTCTATTTTGATATTTATTTTTTGGATTCTTGGATTTTAGTATTGTGATTTTTCGTTTTAGTCTTATATTATGTTTGCTTAGAAAGAGGGGTGTATTTAAAATAGGGGATTTTTTAATGTTTCTATTTATTTGTCTCCCCATGTGGGTATGGCCAGACCCAGGATCGGTTCCTAGCAGGCCGCCCAGCATTGACCTGTCGCAGAATACGCTTAAATATGATATTTTAATTAATGCAGATTTCGTATTTATTATTATACTAACTTATGTGCTCGGCGTTGCCCGGGTGTTTGAAAGTGTGTTGTTTTGAGACCCCCACTCCCAAAAAAATCCTGACGACAACAGGAACACATTATTGAATCCTGTTGAATCCTGCGGTATCAAATTTGACAAAATATTTTTTTTCTCGCCTCTCTTTCTCCTTCATTTAATAAGGTACATGGGAAAAATGCTTTAAAAAATTAGCGTTTATTATAGACTAGCCCAACGTTTCCCAGATGTTTGGAGGTGTGTGTTGAGCAAAAACAAATAATAATATATATATTAGGCAGGCAGGCTCGAACCCATGATGCGAAGGCGGAAAAGAAAGTGAAAGAAAATCTGACGTCTTACCGCTACTCCATGACGTGACATGAAGTTCGGAACGTTACAATTAAGTAAAACCAATCCAACCGATACGATGACTTGCAAAATTGGGTCGCAAAAAATTGACCCATCCTTGTAGAAAACTGCCTAGTTGAAAGCGAAGGAATTAATGTTTTTGGCCAATATTTCGATATTTGTCGTCCGAGGGGTCGCACTTCAAACTGATATCGATCTCGTGAAAATCCGTTGTCTCTGTCGAAAGTTTAGGCATACATACATACATACATACATACATTCAAACAGACAGGTAAGATTTATATCATAGATTATATTGGACCCAATATATATTAATGATTTAAAAAGCTAAAAAAGAAATGACTTGTGCGCCATCACCGAGAATCGAAACCAAAACGTTTAGCTTACGATTTATTTTTTCCTTTGACTTTAACGCCTGAACTATGAAAACATGTTCGCTGCAAGGATAAAAACTAAAGCGTGAATCAATAGCTATTACGTTACGCATGCATATTCGTAATACCGTCGTTCGACCTTCACCTGGCAAATTCCATTGTTTAAATTTCCACACATTTGTACTGATTTTCCGCGGCTAAAACCCAATATAATGTCTCGCATGGGTTCGAATGCCCTATACATCAAGTTTCCTGTCTGTAAACCAAATACTGACAGAGGCATTTGGTAGGCAAAAAAAAAATATATATATATATACGCATGCATATATATAAATATATATATATATACATATATATATATATATATATATATATATATATAAAGAGATTTGTGTTTACTATAAACTTTTACGCAAATATTATGCAAGTATAAATCATGTCGAATATCTGAATGAATATAATTACACGTAATAGTTAACTAAAGATGATCATCTCATAAGAAAACCGAAATAAATTAATAGGGAATCAATTAAAATAAATGTTTACAAGAATATATAAATTAGCTAGATCTTTTGCAGATGAATGCAATTCCACGACCCATGTATAACAAAGTTGTGTTTTCTTTTTAAATAAATAGAAAATAAGTGTTTTTCATATTGTGTAAATACACAAAGCATCCAAGTTATATATATATATATATATATATATATATATATATATATATATATATATATATATATATATATATATATAGTTTTAAATAAAATACTAGGCGGAAGTTTCTCGAGAGCTCTTTCGGCTATCATCTCGTCAGGAGTAAATCGATAGCAATCTAAATAATATTGTAACGAAAATAAAGAGTTCTATTGGGGAACTTATTTAATGTGCCAACGTACGGGGACATTAATTAAATTTATTTACGTTTAAAAAAAACGATTAAAAATGTTGGCACAACGAGGGAGAAAAAAAAAAAAAAAAAAAGCGGGAGAAAAAATTCAAAGTTCCCCAAAGAGAAACAATGCGTTTGATGTTTCTTTTTGACGGCATAAAGAAGGTTGACGCACCGCGATAGAGACGGCCTCCAAAATCTTTAAATGGTTTTTGGAGTCCGCTCTATGTAGCACCTCGAACCAATCTATTTTATATCTATCGGCACAGCACGGGTTGTCAACCAAATGCTGGCCAATAGCAGAGTCCAAGGCTGCAGAAGGAGGGAGACCACCGAACCCCATCCTCCCTTGTCTGATCTTCGATGGAACATGCTGGTTTATACGAGTCAAAAGGTGCAAGGATTTTAAACGTAAATAAATTTAATTAATGTCCCCGTACGTTGGCACATTAAATAAGTTCCCCAATAGAACTCTTTATTTTCGTTACAATATTATTTAGATTGCTATCGATTTACGCCTGACGCGATGATAGCCGAAAGAGCTCTCGAGAAACTTCCGCCTAGTATTTTATTTAAAACTACATACAAATTCTGTACCTCTAAACATTTATATATATATATATATATATATATATATATATATATATATATATATATATATATATATATATATATGTATTTGTTTTTATTTATATGTTATTCATTTGTTTTTGTTTTTGCGATACTTTTTGAACGAATTCAATTATTTATACGAAAAGTGCATTTTTACCTAAATGCGAGTTGGGAATAGTTGGTGTCAGTGGATAATAATATTTTAAAAACGAATTTAGGAAAACTCGTCCTGGGAAAACTCGTCTCGGGAAAACTCGTCTCGGGAAAACTCGTCCCCTTTCGCTAGGTAGGAAAACTGGTCCCTTATTGAATAAATATCGATTGAAAACACATTTTATGATCGTTCTTGAAGGAGATATTGTTTTTTAAAATAAACTATAGCCCCCCCCTAATATTCTTTTAAAAGTTTTCCTACCTAGCGAAAGGGGACGAGTTTTCCCGAGACGAGTTTTCTGGAGACGAGTTTTCCCGAGACGAGTTTTCCCGGGACTAGTTTTCCCGGCACCTTTAAAAACAATATATATATATATATATATATATATATATATATATATATATATATATATATATATATATGAGTAAATGAAGTATATATATATATATATATATATATATATATATATATATATATGAGTGTAGCCACCAACAATTGTGGACTTTTCAGCCTTTTATCATTTTTTATTTAAAAATATTTTTATAACGCGTTTCAAGCTTTGTACATCTCTCTTCAGATATATTTTCATATAAAGGTTTTTTAAGTGAAACATTGAAATGTTATTTTGGAGAACATTTTATATCTAATGATTCTGAGTGTGTTTTTCAGAGAAATTTCAGTCTCAGACTTTTTGTCGCCAATGATCAGCGTGTTGTGGGGTCCAATCAGAGTTAAGTTCATTTGGTGGAAAGGTTTTTTTGTCCATTTGGTGAAGATTTTTATGTTTTTTTTATGACTTTCTGTCTTTTTTGATATATACGCACATGTGGATGTATGCGTATGTATATGTGCGTATGTGAATGTGTGTGTATATGTGTGTACATGAATATGTGTATATGTGTGTATATGAATGTGTGTGTATATGTGTGTATATGAATGTGTGTGTATATGTGTGCATATGAATGTGTGTGTATATGTGTGCATATGAATGTGTGCATATGTGTGTATATGAATGTGTGTGTATATGTGTGTATATGAATGTGTGTATATATGTGTGCATATGAATGTGTGTATATAAATGTGTGTGTACATGTGTGTATATGAATGTGTGTGTATATGTGTGTATATGAATGTGTGTGTATATGTGTGTATATGAATGTGTGTATATGTGTGTATATGAATGTGTGTGTATATGTGTGTATATGAATGTATGTGTATATGTGTGTATATGAATGCGTGTATATGTGTGTATATGAATGTGTGTGTATATGTGTGCATATGAATGTGTGTGTACATGTGTGTATATTTGTGTATATGAATGTGTGTATATGTGTGTATATGAATGTGTGTATATATGTGTGTATATGTGTGTATATGAATGTGTGTGCATATGTATGTATATGAATGTGTGTGTATATGTGTGTATATGAATGTGTGTATATGTGTGCATATGAATGTGTGTGTATATGTGTGTATATGAATGTGTGTATATGTGTGTATATGAATGTGTGTATATGTGTGTATATGAATGTGTGTGTATATGTGTGTATATGAATGTGTGTGTATATGTGTGTATATGAATGTGTGTGTATGTGTGTATATGAATGTGTGTATATGTGTGTATATGAATGTGCGTGTATATGTGTGTATATGAATGTGTGTATATGTGTGTATTTGAATGTGTGTGTATATGTGTGTATATGAATGTGTGTGTATATGTGTGTATATGAATGTGTGTGTATATGTGTGTATATGAATGTGTGTGTATATGTGTGTATATGAATGTGTGTATATGTGTGTATATGAATGTGTGTGTATATGTGTGTATATGAATGTGTGTGTATATGTGTGTATATGAATGTGTGTATATGTGTGCATATGAATGTGTGTGTATGTGTGTACATTAATGTGTGTGTATATGTGTGTATATGAATGCGTGTATATGTGTGTATATGAATGCGTGTATATGTGTGTATATGAATGTGTGTGTATATGTGTGTATATGAATGTGTGTATATATGTGTGTATATGAATGTGTGTATATGAATGTGTGTGTATATGTGTGTATATGAATGTGTGTGTATATGTGTGTATATGAATGTGTGTGTATATGTGTGTATATGAATGTGTTTATATGTGTGTATATGAATGTGTGTGTATATGTGTGTATATGAATGTGTGTATATTTGTGTATATGAATGCGTGTGTATATGTGTGTATATGAATGTGTGTGCATATGTGTGTCCCTGTATATGTCTCTCTATATATACATGTGTGTGTATATGTGTACATGTACCTACATACGTATGCGTGTGTGTGTATATGCATGCATATAGGTATACATAAGTGTGTGTATTTATGTGTAAGTTTGTGTGATTGTGTGTGCGTGTGTGAATATCATCTGTTACCTATATTCCATCTTGTATGTGTGTGCACGTATACTTATGTTTGGGGGATTAAGTACATGTATACATGTGTAATTTGATTTAGAAAGAAAAGAAAACTTTAACCAGTATGTGTGTGGTTTGTTAGTGGGTGAATGTGCGTGAGTGTGTTTGTGTGTGTGTGTATACATTTTTTTATATATGTATGTATGTATGTGCCTACATGCGTATGCATGTGTATGTGTGAGTACATATATATACATATATGTACATATATATGTGTCTAGTATGTGTGTATACATATTTTTGTTAGGTCATGTCATATGCTACTGGTACTATGTAACCCAGTACTACCTGCCTCATGGTCGGGTCACCGGCGACTAAACTGGCTCCCCCACCAGACTTGTTTGGTGAGGAGGGCGGCTAGTCTCCCTGAAGGATTAAAAAACAAGACCTTCCAAAGGGCGAATGAACTCTTTTTCTGGGTCAACGATCAACTAGCACCGTGTATATTTGTGTGTGTGTATATGTGTATTGGGGTGGAGAGGGCTCTCGTAAGCCGTGGTGAAGACAACCTTTCTAGGAGAAGCAAATCTCTGATTAAAAAAAAACATAAAGCGGAAGACCATTACCCGCATTAAGCTGGTCTGCAGTTTCATTTGTTGCTGGCTATCTTGCTCTTGCTTGTTGCTGGATCTCAACATTTTGAACCGAGAGAGAGAGAGACTTAGCTGTCGTACAAAGCTAAGACTCTGTAACATCATCTTTGTATAGATACTCCCTCAGGCATTTGGGCTCATGGATTTTAAATGTCTGAGGGAGTGGCACTCGTCTGACAAGACGTTGCAATCATCACGTGCCTACATGCGTATGCATGTGTATGTGTGAGTACACATATATATATATATACATATATGTACATATATATGTGTGTGTGGTATTATGTATGTATATATATATGTACATATATATGTATGTGGTATGTATGTATGTGTCGGTGTGATTGTGTGCGCGTGTGTGTGTGTCTGTGCGTATATATAAAAATGTCTGTATGTTTATGTCGTTCTATCTATTTACCTTAAATACCAAGACTAAAAACAAATGTACTTTTAGGAGTTATGAAAAAGGAAGGCTTCCATTAAATTGATCGCCCTCAGCGCTATCTCGCTGGAGTTGACTGCAAATACCGCAGCCTTTTTGTGTTAATGGAGGCTCTTATAAGAAAAGGCGCCCTGTTCGCGATAATTTTTAATGCTTAGCTGAGCAGGCGTAGAAAGGAAGGTATAGGCGTCACGTTTCGCTGTCATGATTCCGTAGCGAGAGTTTCAATTGTTGGATTTTTGTTTAAGACTTTTCCAATGGTGTCCTCTTTTTTTGTTGTGCTTTTTGTCATTCTAGCACAGCAACAAAGATAAATCAATTCAAGTCTTACAATCGAAAATAGAACAATATTGACGATCACTTTATCGGTAATAGATATAATTATGTTTATACTAGCTTTCGCGACCCGGTGTTTCTCTGTATCTATTCCGTTGAGATTCGTTTTGTATATCATTCAAACACAGCAGATATCTATCTATCTATCTATCTATCTATCTATCTATCTATCTATCTATCTATCTATCTAACTATATATATATATATATATATATAACTACTTCATTTACTCACATAAATTTAATATACGAAAGTATAGATTTATGCGTGAACTTTAAGTATTTACTTCAAAAGTGCTCAATACGTAGGTAGAGCTAGTTAGTAATTCATAAAATATATATGGCGATTGAGCTACACTGAATATTCTGCGTTTCATCCACTTATAAGGTTCGTCAGGCTTATGCGTGAATTCTGTGGTTGCTTCTTGTTTTTATATATGTTGAGGATTTCTGGTTAGCCGATCAGCTTTGTAGTATCCACCGCGCCCCCTTCCTATCAGCCAGTGGGCATGCATTTTATCGAACAAAGGATCTGTTTTAGAGCTAGGTTAGTGGTTTAAGGTAGATCTTTTCCCTCTTTTATATATATATATATATATATATATATAAATAAATATACCTATGTGTATACACATACATGCACATACACACACACACACACATATATATATACATATATGTGTGATGGTTTATGTATATTCATTGTTGGTTTAATTTATTTATTTGTTTGTTTTCTATTGCTATTGTTAGTTTTAAAGCTATTTTGTATCGCTATCCTAGAGTAAGTTTTATTTTGTGAACACAGTTGTTTGCTATTTCTCGTCTACAGTTTAATAGATTTTGAGGTTCTTTAAAGTACAGGATAGCAAATTTTTCATGGAGGCATAATTTACATGGGTCGTCTAAATGTCTGCACGTTGTAGCTTGTCTCATTATTTTCCATTCGACTACCGGCGAATGTCCGCTTTCTTTGAGTTCCCAGTATTTATTCGCTAGTGTGTTTTTATACGGTGTTTTTTATTTTTGAATGTACTTTTGTGGTCATAGTATCGGGTTTTGAAATCTAAGGAAGTCATGCCTATGTAACATTTCTTGTTATTCGGGGGTTCTTTCGCAAATATTGTTGCTTGATAAACTACACTTTTTGTTAGGCATTTATTTTGGACTGGGCAAATTGTGCGGTGTCTACAATTGCATTTATCTTGTTCGTTATTAGTATTTTTATTTATGGTATGGTTGTTTTTGTCTGGGGTTGGTTTGTTATTATTATTATTATTATTATTATTATTATTATTATTATTATTATTTCTGCTAGTGTTGGTTTTATTTCTGTCATGGTGTCTACTTTTTATTTTGTTGTTGTTTACATTGTTTTCATTTAGTATTTTGTTATTATGTGCTTTAATTATCATCTCTAAATTTTCGCAGCAACTGTAAGATAACTTCAAGGTATTTTTTTGAAGATTTTGTGTAAGGGGTTGGTTGCGGGAAAGTGTTTTTCAATAAGATCTAGAAATTTCTTGCCAAGTTTTGTTTTTAACATTTGATTGTATGGGGCCGTATACCAAATTATATTTCTTTTTCTTCTATTTTTAATTTTATTATAGTTGTTGGTGTTTTGTTGCTTATATTTGATATCGATATTTTTGTATCCACTATTTTTTAGGGCTGTTTCGTAGATATTGGTTGACCTGTTAAATGCATTTTCATCGCTTGAGTTATTACTGAGTCTACTTACGATCGAGTTAGGAATGTGTTTTATAATTGATGGTGGGTGGTTGGACTTAGGGTTTACGTAAATTGGAGTTGCGTTATCTTTTAAGTATGGTTCATATGTGTTTTTATCTAAGTTGAATGTGACGTCCAGGAAGTTTGTTATTTTTATGTTAGCTGATACGTCCGCTTTTAGGCCTAATTTTTTCATTTCTTTGTGTATGATTTTCTTAAAGTTTTCTCCCTTGACTTTGTTGGAGTTTTTTTTATTATAGCTAGTCCGTCATCTCTATATATCCCGATATCCGTAGTATCGAATATGCTTGTGAGGGTATATAGAATGAATAATCCCACAAGATCTGATGCCTCTGCAGAGTCTCTGGCACCCACCGCCAAATCGAACGAATTTTTCATTTTAGTTTTTATCCATTGGTTATTGTTATTTATTAGAACTGATTTTCTACATTTTTTAATTATGTTGATTTCTTCTGAGGATATATCAGTGTATGCCTCGGCAAATTCTAGGGCAATGTTAAAAAGTTCTTCGGATATCGAGGGATAAAAGTCTATGATGTCAAACTGTATGAACGTACATTTATCTTTGTTTTCTATATTTTTAAACCAGGTGATTGCTTCGGTTGTTTTTGCCCACTGGTTTAGTTCTAGGTCCTGTTTGATTTGTTTGTTTACTCTAGAAAGTATAGTTTTGCTAATTCTACCTATTTCTGGTTTAGTTGGGTTAATCAGGCGGGTGGTGGGATTTTTATTAAAGTCCCATTTGTGGTCTTTAAGCAGAATGTACGACTCTCTAGGTTTCAATTTGCCAATTTTATCGCTAATTTTTAGTTTATCTGTAATTTGTTTACTTTCAGTATTTATTATATCGCATTCGTTTGTGTCTAGTTTTTTGTAGTTTTTTGTAATGTTTTCTGTGATTAGTTGGTTATATTCTTGCTTATCTATTTTATAAAAGTTTCTGGTTTTACAAAGATTTTATTAGAGTTGTTTATGTTTCTGACGATTTTGTATAGTTTCCGTTGGAAATTGTTACGTTGATTGTGGAATTCTAGGTTTTTAATTAATTTAGTTTAAAAGGTCATTTTCAAAGCAAATTAGCAAAACTATACCCACCATACCCACCCTCCTATACAATCCACAGTTCCAGTAAAATTATAACCCACTTTAATCATTTCATATTTATATCCAGCTGTAAACTGTTTTTGAACAATTTCCCAATAGGTTTAAATTTTTTATACTTCTTTTTTAGAGAGCTCACAACTTGTCATATCTTTTTTTGAAGAGCTTCGTTTTTTCCCGGTTCTTTTCCCTCCCCCCCCCTTTTTCCCTTTTTCTTTGTGGCGTCGATTGGTTCAGGGTCACCTGAGGAACTCATTGACTGAAACAGATGGCTGTTTGTAGCGACCATATGTCACTGTTTAATCTCAAATAAAAATATTTTGCTCTTGTTGTTGAGCACTATCTAACAACCTCATTGGTTTCATTAGTGCCGACTTTTGAACATCTCAAACTTGTATATATATATATATGTGTGTATGTGTGTGTGTGTATATATATATATTTGTAGTCATCGACATACAGTCCTGTTTCGTCGTATCACAACTCGTCAGTGCCGCTAGACTAGCATCTCTCCCAAGCCAAGGATTGAACCTGGAACCGTCGTGTTGACAATTGGCAGCTCTCCGACTCGACCACAGAAGCGACGCCCGCAAATAACTAGTCGGAATGTCGATTTAAATAGACATCCGTCACCACTTTTACAGTGCTCAAACCGCTTGTTTGTAAACAAACAAACAACAGCCAATTAAGTAGCGAGTGAGATTATTTACGACAGTGCTCTACCCAAAGAGAGAGAGAGAGAGAGAGAGAGAGAGAGAGAGAGTGAGAGATTAGGGTTAGGGTTAGGGTTTAGGGGTATGCATATATATATATATATATATATATATATATATATATATATATATATATATATATATATAGAGAGAGAGAGAGAGAGAGAGAGAGATTAATAGAAATCCACTTTATAGACGCACGAAGAAAATGAAATTAAAAATGGCTATTAGAAGATTAGACATTTTTAATTTTTTTTTAAATAAGCATTCATCTATTTAAAGTTTCTATTTTTCGGCTTACAACAAAGCCTTCATCAGGAATATTTTTTTAAAACAATACATTTTTTTCTTACTAGTAGTGAAGGGGTGTGATTTTGTTGCTAAGCGTTTTTTTTCTTACTAGCCATAGTGTTGTTCGGTACAGTCTATTTCTCGACGATAGGTGTTTTGTATTGCCCAGTCCAGTGGGTAGGCGCTCGATCAGGCGCACATTTAGCCTACTAATTGGAACCATGCCTAAGAAATATTAACAAGATGTTGGTTTACGGGACATTTAAACTTCTTCATATCAGTACAGTTGGAAAGCAGGTAACAGGAAGAGAATTAAAAGTCTAGCCGTTTTTTTTACATTGGCATCACCACTTATCAAGGCCAAGAGGCCACTCGAGGATAACGGTTAAAGAATGTAACAGTAGGAAGCAGGAAGAGAATTAAAAGTCTAGCCGTTCTTAGAAGCTATTTGAGTAGAAACCTTTCTGACACTTGGGGACCTCAGTAGTGAAGGGGTAGGATTTTGTTGCTAAGCGGGGTTTTTTTTTCTTACTAGCCATAGTGTTGTCCGGCACAGTCTATTTCTTAGAGGTAGATGATGTGTCAACAAAATTTAATATTTCCAATGAGTTTTATGCATCGTCGACCAATTTCTTAAAAACTGTTGATAAGTTTTATAAAATATATACCGTATTATCCCGACCTTAAACTCTTGTCGGAAAAGGTATACAGAGTCACTTTTAGGCAGATTTCACGAATTTTTAATGAATATTTTTTTTTATAATCTTTCTGAAAACACGGCGGTTAGAAGATCAGACACGTACGGCATTTTTTATTTTTTTTTAAATAAACATTTATTTATTTAAAGTTCCTAATTTTCGGCTTATAACAAAGCCCTCATCAGGATTTTTTTTTCTTACTAGTCATAGTTTTGTTAGGTACAGTCTATTTCTCGAAGATAGATGTTTTGTTATTGTTCAGGATGTTTTTTTTTCTCTTAAAATATTGTCGGAAAAGATATACAGAGTCACATTTAGGAAAATTTCACTAATTTTTAATGATTTTTTTTTTTTAAATCATTCTGAGTTTTTGAGATAAGTAATAATATGTTAGCTTGTAATTTTTTATTTATTTATTTTTTTTTTAAACTCACGTTCACCCCAAACAAGACATATCGCCACTTGGATTACTAATTGGGACCGTGCCTAAGAAAGATTAACAAGATGTTTGTTTACATTACATTTAAACTTCTGCATATCAGTACAGTTTGGGAAGCAGGAAGAGAATTAAAAGTCTAACCGTTCTAGAAGCTCTTTGAATAGAAAACTTTCTGACACTTAGGGTCCTCAGCAATGAAGGGGTGTGATTTTGTTGCTAAGCGTTTTCTTTTTCTTACTAGCCATAGTGTTGTTCGGCATCGTCAATTTCTCGCCTGTTTTTGTATTGTCCAGTCTTGTGGGTAGATGCTCGATCAGTCGCACAAGTTTTTTGTTTTCGATACTAATTAAACATCTTGATCGATGTCCACGTAATCTATGCTTAACGTTTCAAGAGTTTTGTAGAGTTTTCAAAGGTCAAATCGTTGAACTTTGACCCATAGACAGCAAAATTCCTGGCCGAAAACCGATTAAAAAGATTTTTCAAAAATTTTATACACCTTATATTAAATCTCGAGTCGGTAGATAATGGACGGCGACAACAAAAATATAGATACGTGTGTTACTTAGAAATTAGTGTATGATTAAGCAATAATATTTTTACCGAAACAAGATTAGGGTTTATTGTACAACAGTCTACATAATAGTTGTTTTTTTTAATAAAGATTAAAAGAAAACAAACTATTGAACAAAAGTTTATGAATAATCTTTTTAATACTTTATTATGAATAAAATATCAACAAAATTTGATATTTCTGATAACTTTTATGCATCGTCGACAACGAAATTGACCACCAGCATCATGCGACTGTTTTGAAAATAGTTCACCAACATCATAAAACAACCTCCACCTTGACAAAGGCTTCCTTTCTAGGGCAATTGCTCTTGACATATCAAAGGCCTTTGACAAAGTATGGCATAAGGGTCTACTTCACAAGATTTCCAGCTACGGTATAACTGGAAATGTTTTCTCAATCATTAAATCATTCCTCTCCGATAGGCTCATAAGAGTAGTGGTAGATGGACAAAAATCGGAAGCCTGCAATATAAATGCTGGAGTCCCTCAGGGGTCAATCCTGGGCCCAACTCTCTTCCTGATCTACATCAATGACCTCCCTAAACACATACTTAAATCATTTGTTGACATCTATGCTGATGACACGACCATCTACGGCAACACATCAAAGGCTGTAAATGACGAAGTTCTCTCGGATTCTCTCTCCTCTGATCTCGAGCGCGTGGTTCAGTGGGGGAAGTTGTGGCTAGTTACCTTTAATGCGTCTAAAACCAAACTCCTATCCTTACATCATCAACGCTCTGATCCCCAGCTGGCATCAATTGTGATGGATGGCTCTCGTCTGGGTGAGGCCCCGTGTTTTGACAAGCTTCTGGGGTTGACCTTTACTCCTGATCTGAAATGGAACACGTACATCAAGTCTGTTGCCAAGGTCGCAGGAAAGATGGTGGGATCCTTCTACCGCTCCAGAAGATATCTCACTACTGATGCAATTCTTTATCTATATAAAAGCCAAGTACGGCCAAGGATGGAATACTGTTGCCATATCTGGGCAGGAGCTGCCAAAAACAGCCTATCATGCCTTGACAGAGTACAAAATAGACTTCGTGGTTTAGTGGGGGATGCCCTTTTCTCTACCCTGCAACCCCTCTCCCACAGAAGAGACGTTGCGAGCCTATCCTTGTTTTATCGTTATTTTCATGGCAGGTGCTCGTCTGAACTCCAATCCCTGGTCCCCCCTCGCCAAAATTTCACGAAAAACACCCGTCTAGCTGAATCCACTGTGAAAAATTTCCCCCACTCTATATCTGTGCCTAAATCAAAACGCGGATTTCATGAGCAAAGCTTCTTTCTTAGAACTGCATGCCTGTGGAACTCTGTTCCGTCTGCCTGCTTCCCTCCGGACTACAACTTGGATGTCTTCAAGTCTAATGTTAACAAATTCCTAATGAACCGCCCCCCTAATTAAACACTTCATAAAATCTCCTCACTAACGTGATGTACTTGCAATAACCCTTATCCCTGAGTGGCTTCCGGGCCTTGATAAGTGGTGATCACTGTGTAAAAAAAAAAAAATAAAGACAGTATCAGAAAACAAGTCTACTACGGAAATCGCCCTTAAAAGAGTCATAAAAAAAAATAACTCAAGAACTTCCATTGTAAAAAAAAAAAAAAATCTGGAACAATAAGGCAGAAGCACCATCAAATATTTTCAAATCGGACCTATACTGCACAAGCACCTTCAAAATTGTCAATTTTGAAGGTGCTTGTGCAGTATAGGTCCGATTTGACAGCGTGTCAAGTATTTACAGGTTGAATTCACGAGGGACAATATAGACGAGCGAACCTGTGGAAATTGAACAGAATCATATATTCGATTGTTCTCTCCATGCAACACATACCTTCAAACTATCCCAATAGCTTCTTTCCCCGGACTGCAAGATTGTGGAACTTCCTTCCTGCTCATTGTTTTCATCCTACTTGCAACCTCAGTCTTTTCAAGACTAAGGTCAATAGGTATCTCCTGTCCTTTATATATATATGTATATATATATATATATATATATATATATATATATATATATATATATATATATATATATATATATATAAATATATATATATATAAATATATATATATATATATATATATATATATATATAAATTTAAATTGAGGTCAAATTAAAAATATTTTTACCTTTGCGGTCTCTAGCAAACTATTCAGCCAATTTTGGGTCTACACATTTGAAATGTTACATAAAGGGTATTCAGAAATGCAGCAAGCTTTTTAATCCGTTTTTGGGCGAAAATTAGGCTGCCAAGAGGTCAATGTTGAAAGAGTTGACCTTTACAGACTCTACCAAACTCCTCTGCCAATTTTGGGTCTAAACGCTTGAAATTTTAGATGTAGGTTATCTGGACATGAATCAAACTTTTTAATGTATATATATATATATATATATATATATATATATATATATAAATTTAAAGGAGATTAGAGCAGTAGTCTAAAGAGCAGAGTGTATTTTAATGTATAGTAAAATTACTAATTTAATTAAAATACAGGAAAGAAAAAGTGCTCGTTGTAATTTAGATATATAATAAGCTCGATAGATAAATATTCTAGAGCTAATTTAATATTCAGTAATGTGATTGATAATTCAAAATTCAAATTAGAATTAAATTAAAAATCCGTTTCACAGGAAGGAACAACAACAAAATCAATAATTTGTACGATCGTTTCGGAAAACAACGTTTTTATTGTGGTAGACATAAAGCCACGGACAATAATTTTTACATATAGTATTTTTAACAAACAAAGTTTCCTCATCAGTAAAGTATTGGGAAGGGTTACCTTTATTTTAATTTTTTCCAGATACATCTGCCTTACTTTTAATGCTAGGTTTATTTATGGTGTCTTTTACATATAATAAAAACCCTTCCCAATATTTTGCTGATGAGGAAACTTTGTTTGTTAAAAATACTATATGTAAAAATTATTGTCCGTGGCTTAATGTCTACTACAATAAAAACATTGTTTTCCGAAACGATCGTACAAATTATTGATTTTGTTGTTGTTCCTTCCTGTGAAACGGATTTTTAATTTAATTCAAATTTGAATTTTAAATTATCAATCGCATTACTGAATATATATATATATATATATATATATATATATATATATATATATATATATATAAAGCTGAACGTCTGTGTGTGTGTCTGGTCACGAATAGGTTCCTATATGGTTGACTTTTATAGAAAACTGATCACATATAATAATAGAAGATGTATCAAGACATAGGGATGGGTATGTGTGATCTGGCATAATGATGACTCATTAAAATTGTGGGGTTTGCGTACGCGCCTGGTCCGCAAAGTATTGAAATAAAAAATTAAAAAAAAAAAAAAAAAACATTTACAAGTGTTTTTGATATAGATGTACATAATAATACTTTGATAAGTATGTTTCAACTTAAATAGGGATGGTATAATAAATTGTGGGGTCTGCGTTCGCGCCTGGCCTCCATAAAATGGAAATAGGCACAAACTTTAATAAAGACTTTTCATATCTATCTGTGTAAGTATACTTTGATAATTATGTTTCTGTTTGGAGAAATATGGTATAATTAAATTATGGGGTGTTCGTTCGCGCCTGACCTCCATAGAATGGAAATATGTCAGAAAGTTTAACAAGGTTTTTTAATATAGATCCACAGAATATTGTGATAAGTGTTTCAATGTGAACATGTATGGTATAATAAATTATGGGGTTTATCTATTTTATTTTTACTTTCATCATATTTTGCTTTGGTTTTGATTCCCCCAAATTCGAAGCAATCTCTTTACAACCCTTCCTTTTCATAACCTATCATACTTTCATAAATCAGAGTCCATTTTCTGAAGGCTGTTTTTGAACCCAGTCAACGACGGGTACATTTTCTTGTATATATATATATATATATATATATATATATATATATATATATATATATATATATATATATATATATATATATATACATGTATATATATATATGTATATATATATATAGTCTTATTTGTAGTATTCCGAATTTCACTGGGTTTATAAAATTCAATAATCGTTCATATATCAACAAATTATAGAAAAATATAGAAAAAAAGTTAAATAAATAAATATAGAAATCTAAATTAAGAAATCAATGAATAGTATTAATAAAACATATTAAATGGACATAGGTAATTAGTGGTAACATTGTATGATATATAGTTTGAAATCTCTTTTTTTAAACAGAGATACGAAAATAGGTAGATATATAAATATTTAAAAAATAACTAGCAAGGATGCGATATAGGAAAAATAATTTCGCTTGTTTCCTTTTCCTTATAAGAGAAATGTTTTCCATAATGTTTTATTATTAAAGTGTTTTTTTTAGTTTTTTTATTCAATAAGTCTGCAGAAAGGCTGTTCTTATGAAAATTATCAAACGACATTATGTTTGAATTTGTCCAAATGGTCTTGAAACAATTGTAACTTATAATGAAATACACATTCTTTTTGTGAAACCATTATATATATATATATATATATATATATATATATATATATATATATATATAGCGCCCATCTAGTATATATATTTACATATATATATATTGGTACATAGGTAGGTATTTAATAATTATTATAGAATATATATATACATATATATACATATATATATATATATATATATATATATATATAGGCGCTAGGCCTTGCCAGGTCATAAGATACGCTTAAATATAATAATTGAGTACAGTTCCCACACTGACATCAAACTGTACACTTATTGTATCTATAGACCCACGATGTTCCTTATTCATGAAATTCTTTATTTGGCCAATCAACTCTGGTGTTCTGACTGCTGTACTTTCTCCCACAGCTCTCATCGTCCCTCACAGATTCCTTGCTCTCCTTGAATCTCTTATGCCATTTAAAAAAACTGATACTCGATTAATGCAAGATGGTCCAAAAGCAGTCTGAAGCATTCTATGCGTGTCTGTGGCATTTTTTCCAAGTTTAAACAAAATTTTATTGCGTATCATGGACAGATTGCATTGTCGTTTTTTATTGACTAAAAATTCAGATTTATTAAGAAAAGAGTTATGATCTTTTGAAACTGAACGTAAAAAAAAAAAAAAAAAGACATAATTTTTGCCCGGTCGTAAAATACACTTTAATATAATATTTATTATCAAAGAATCAATTCTCTATCGATTATTACATATTACAATATATAGTATTGATTTAAAAATGACACAAAACTGTAAGCATTTGACACGCCTCGCGTCGCACTACGACCTTGCGTTTCGAAGGAGATGTAGTTTGAAAAAATTGACACACACACACACGTGTACACACAGAAACACACACACACAGATACAGAAAAACACACATAAACGCACACGTATATAGTGAGTTTCATGAATTAGATAATATTAGATGCATGATTCATGCAAGTTGGTCCAAAAGCAGTCTGAAGTATTCCATACGTTTCTGTGGCCTTTTTCCAAGTTTAAAACATAATTTTATTGCATATCGCTCTTCTAAAATGTCCTCGCGTCCAGATTGCATTGTCGGTTTTATCGGCCAAAAACCCAGAAAAGAACTGCCCACGAAAATGGAATCATTTGACGCGCCTCGCGTCGCTCTCCGAGCTTGCGTCTCGAAGGAGATGCAGTTTGAAAAATTGAGACAGGCACACACACATACACACAAAATACACACAAAGTACAAAACACACAAGCACACTCACACACAAAACAAAACACACACACACAACACACAAAACACACAAAACACAAAACACGCACATACAAACATACAAACAAACAGACACACACAGAGAAACACACACACAAAGACGCACACAAAGCACAAAACAAACACAAAACACACACAAACACACATACAAAACACAAAACAAACACAAAACACACACACAAAACACAAAACAAACACAAAACACAAAACACACACACAAACACACATACAAAGAATAAAACACGCACACAAAACACAAAACACACACACAGACAAAACGCAAAAAACACACAAAACACACACACACAGACAAAACGCAAAACACACACATAACACAAAACAAACACATAAAATACACACACAAACACACACACATAGTGAGTTTTATAAATTAGATAATATTCGATGTTGTCCGATATTTTGTTCTTTCTATATTTTTTAACACAGAAAAATAGTACTGTTATTTGGGAAAAGTCCAAGATCTGAACTTTCGTTTGAATTTAGAATCATTTGAAATGAAAAGAAATTATAAAGAACGATCGAAACCAAAATTATTAAAAAATAACATCAAATACCTGTATTATTAGTACAAGGTAAAAAAAATATTGCATAGTTTTTTTCTTTCATGTTTTCTAAGTTTATTATCAAAATTTTGAGAGACAGGATATTTCTAAGATGCGTCTATTTCATAAAATTAGAATATTTGATATTATCTATATACTTATAAAACTTTGTGGAAATTACGTCCTTGCGTCCTTTTGTGAATTTTGTCTTCGACGATCAGCCGATTTCATCTTTTATTAAAAGGGATGATATATTGATATATATATATATATATATATATATATATATATATATATATATATATATATATATATATATATATATATATATATATCCATAAAATGGAAATAGGCACAAACTTTAATAAAGACTTTTCATATCTATCTGCGTAAGTATACTTTGATCATTATGTTTCAGTTTGAAGAAATATGGTATAATAAAATTATGGGGTGTTCGTTCGCTCCTGACCTCCATAGAATGGAAATATAATACAAAGTTTAACAAGTTTTTTTTAAATATAGATCCACAGAATATTGTGATAAGTGTTTCAATATAAACAGGTATGGTATAATAAATTATGGGGTTTATCTATTTTATTTTTACTTTCATCATATTTTGCTTTGGTTTTGATACCCCAAATTCGAAGCTATCTCTTTACAACCCTTCCTTTTCATAACCTATTATACTTTCATAAATCAGAGTCCATTTTCTGTAGGCTGTTTTTGAACCCAGTCAACGACGGGTACTTTTGCTAGTATATCTATAAAAGTGAACGTGTCTGTGTATCTGTCTGTGTCCCTGTCTGTGCGTCTGTCTGTGTATATTTGCCTACGCAATAACTCTGTCAATTTTTAGTCTACAGACTCAGAATTTGATATACAGGGTACTGAGATTTGGGAAAATCGATGTGATCGGTTTTTGGCCAGAAATTTGGCGATTAAGGAGTCAAAGTTCAACTTTGAGAACTCTACCAAACTCCTCCGACAATTTTTGGTCTACGCACTTGAAATTTTAGATATAGGTTCATTGGACATGGATCTAACTCAATAATTTGATTTGAGCCCAAAACAATAAATATTAAGGCGTCATAATTGGGGTTAAAGTTTAAAAAATTGACCTTTTTTTTTGCTCAGCATACACCTCCAAAAACCCGGGCAACGCCGGGCATCCATGCTAGTATATCTATAAAAGTGAACGTGCCTGTGTGTGTGTGTGTGTGTGTGTGTGTTTGTGTGCATTTCTCTACGAAATAACTCTCTTAATTTTTAGTCTACAGACTCGAAATTTGACATACATGGTACTGATATTCGAGAAAATATTTGTGATCCGTTTTCGGCCAGAAATTTGGCTGTTAAGGGGTCAAAGTTCAACGATTTGACCTTTGAGAATTCTGTCAAGCTCCTCCGCTAATTTTGGGTGTAAACACTTGAAATTTTAGATATAACTTAATAACTTGATTTTAGCCCAAAACAGTAAATGCTAGTAATTATATATTAATAAACTTGGATGATTTTTAAGAGAGATGGAGATATATTCAACGTTACAAAACGAATCAAATAATTTTGTATTATATTTGTATTATTTTGATTGTTTGGACTATTGTTTTCGCTTAGCTGTTTTTTTCCACAACGTTTCGACCGATGTAACCTTCGACCGTCTTCAGGTGCATTCACACTGGATTTTATGGGCAAATGTCTTTATTTTATTTTATTTTTATTTTATTAATGTACGACACAGTCACGTTGACACACAGCCAGGTCACCAAAGGTAAGCAACATTGAGCCTGGCCAGTACTAGATAGGTGACCATTTGGGAAGGCTGGGCACTATATGTACTTTCTGGGAATATTTGAATTGGGGCCAGCAACCTCGCCCAGAAAAAGAACTCCTCACTACAAAAACATCTACAAAGTTGTTGATGGCCTATACCTCTCTTAAGGCTTTTTTATTTTACTGGTAAATTCGGCTCCATATATATATATATATATATATATATATATATATAATAATCCCATTGGATTGAAATTTTAAATTCGACCGTTTTGGATTTTACCATTTTTGGATTTTTACCCTTCACCGGACTATCCATTCATGTGAAATCTTTTTATCATTTTTCTTTTGCCTCCTGGTCCCCTTACCTCACCCCTTTTTAACCAAGTAAGATCTGTGACTTACTTGTAGTTTCATTAAATACTTTTATATGCAAAATCCGATCCTGCATTTTGCTAATTCCTGCCCTCTGATGAGAAAGAGAGTATTTCTTCGAAACTCCGCGGATTAAGGACCATCCATTTATCTTGTGCTTCCTTTTTAAAATTAAATATGTTTTTAACTCTTTTTCAAGATGTCTTTTAACATGTTCTATTTATTTGTCTTTTAACATGTTTTATTAATCATTTGTTCATATATATATATTACTTTTTTTATTATTATTGTTTGCACATTATTAATTCACAAAACCGTAATAGCAGCAGGCGAATAGCGTAACAGTTAGGAGCGCCGACTGCCGTCTGGGCTGTCGAGTTTTAAACCTGGCTTGAGGTAGTTGCTTGTTTAGCAGCATAATGAGCTGTGATACAACGAAACAGTACTGTATGTAGACGACTATATATATATATATATATATATATATATATATATATATATATGGTAAAACTGGTAATTAGTAAAAACCTGAAGAGAGTACTCAATACTATTGCAGAGCAAATATGTGTTTTATTTTTTTTATTACCGTTTTATTACAGAAGTTTTCTGTAAGGTCTGACGAGGCTGTTAGATCGTAAACTTCGAAACTCCGCGGATTAAGGACTATCCACTTATCTTGTGTTTCCTTTTTAAAATTAAATATGTTTTTAACTCTTTTTCAAGATGTCTTTTAACATGTTTTATTAATATATATATATATATATATATATATATATATATATATATATATATATATATATATATATATATA
>NC_136526.1:4284230-4299230 GCF_053919585.1 Euprymna scolopes | reverse complement strand
TAATTATTATATGTATTAATTATTATATGTATTAATTATTATAGGTATTAATTATCATATGTATTAATTATTATATGTATTAATTATTATATGTATTAATTATTATAGGTATTAATTATTATATGTATTAATTATTATAGGTATTAATTATTATATGTATTAATTATTATAGGTATTAATTATTATATGTTTTAATTATTATATGTATTAATTATTATATGTATTAATTATAATATGTATTAATTATTATATGTATTAATTATTATATGTGTTAATTATTATATGTATTAATTATTATATGTATTAATTATTATATGTATTAATTATTATATGTATTAATTATAATATGTATTAATTATTATATGTATTCATTATTATATGTATTAATTAATATATGTATTAATTATTATAGGTATTAATTATTATATGTATGAATTTTTTATGTATTAATAATAATATGTATTAATTATTATATGTATTAATTATTATATGTATTAATTATTATATGTATTAATTATAATATGTATTAATTATTATATGTATTAATTATTATATGTATTAATTATTATATGTATTAATTATTATATGTATTAATTTTTATATGTATTAATTATTATATGTATTAATTATTATATGTATTAATTATTATATGTATTAATTATTATATGTATTAATTATTATATGTACTAATTATTATATGTATTAATTATTATATGTATTAATTTTTATATGTATTAATTATTATATGTATTAATTATTATATGTATTAATTATTATATGTATTAATTATTATAGGTATTAATTATTATATGTATGAATTATTATATGTATTAATTATTATAGGTATTAATTATTATAGGTATTAATTATTATATGTATTAATTATTATATGTATTAATTATTATATGTATTAATTATTATATGTATTAATTATTATATGTATTAATTTTTATATGTATTAATTATTATATGTATTAATTATTATATGTATTAATTATTATATGTATTAATTATTATATGTATTAATTTTTATATGTATTAATTATTATATGTATTAATTATTATATGTATTAATTATTATATGTATTAATTTTTATATGTATTAATTATTATATGTATTAATTATTATATGTATTAATTATTATATGTATTAATTATTATAGGTATTAATTTTTATATGTATGAATTATTATATGTATGAATTATTATATGTATTAATTATTATAGGTATTAATTATTATATGTATTAATTATTATATGTATTAATTATTATAGGTATTAATTATTATAGGTATTAATTATTATAGGTATTAATTATTATATGTATTAATTATTATAGGTATTAATTATTATAGGTATTAATTAATATATGTATTAATTATTATATGTATTAATTATTATATGTATTAATTATTATATGTATTAATTATTATATGTATTAATTATTATATGTATTAATTTTTATATGTATTAATTATTATATGTATTAATTATTATATGTATTAATTATTATATGTATTAATTATTATAGGTATTAATTTTTATATGTATGAATTATTATATGTATTAATTATTATAGGTATTAATTATTATAGGTATTAATTATTATAGGTATTAATTATTATATGTATTAATTATTATAGGTATTAATTATTATATGTATTAATTATTATATGTATTAATTATTATATGTATTAATTATTATAGGTATTAATTATTATAGGTATTAATTATTATAGGTATTAATTATTATATGTATTACTTATTATAGGTATTAATTATTATATGTATTAATTATTATATGTATTAATTATTATAGGTATTAATTATTATAGGTATTAATTATTATAGGTATATATTATTATATGTATTAATTATTATAGGTATTAATTATTATATGTATTAATTATTATATGTATTAATTATTATAGGTATTAATTATCATATGTATTAATTATTATATGTATTAATTATCATATGTATTAATTATTATAGGTATTAATTATTATATGTATTAATTATTATATGTATTAATTATTATAGGTATTAATTATTATATGTATTAATTTTTATATGTATTAATTATTATAGGTATTAATTATTATATGTATTAATTATCATATGTATTAATTATTATATGTATTAATTATCATATGTATTAATTATTATAGGTATAAATTATTATATGTATTAATTATCATATGTATTAATTATTATAGGTATTAATTATTATATGTATTAATTATTATATGTATTAATTATTATAGGTATTAATTATCATATGTATTAATTATTATATGTATTAATTATTATAGGTATTAATTATTATATGTATTAATTATTATATGTATTAATTATTATAGGTATTAATTATTATAGGTATTAATTATTATATGTATTAATTATTATATGTATTAATTATTATATGTATTAATTATTATAGGTATTAATTATTATATGTATTAATTATCATATGTATTAATTATTATATGTATTAATTATCATATGTATTAATTATTATAGGTATTAATTATTATAGGTATTAATTATTATATGTATTAATTATTATATGTATTAATAATTATAGGTATTAATTATTATATGTATTAATTATCATATGTATTAATTATTATATGTATTAATTATCATATGTATTAATTATTATAGGTATTAATTATTATATGTATTAATTATTATATGTATTAATTATTATGTGTATTAATTATCATATGTATTAATTATTATATGTATTAATTATCATATGTATTAATTATTATAGGTATTAATTATTATATGTATTAATTATTATATGTATTAATAATTATATGTATAAATTATTATAGGTATTAATTATTATAGGTGTTAATTATTATATTTATTAATTATTATATGTATTAATTATTATATGTATTAATTATTATAGGTATTAATTATTATATGTATTAATAATTATATGTATTAATTATTATATGTATTAATTATTATAGGTATTAATTATTATAGGTATTAATTATTATATTTATTAATTATTATATGTATTAATTATTATATGTATTAATTATTATAGGTATTAATTATTATATGTATTAATTATTATATGTATTAATTATTATATGTATGTATTATTAGATGTATTAATTATTATAGGTGTTAATTATTATAGGTATTAATTATTATATGTATTAATTATTATATGTATGAATTATTATATGTATTAATTAG
The DNA here is from genome assembly GCF_053919585.1 of Euprymna scolopes. NCBI lineage: Eukaryota > Metazoa > Mollusca > Cephalopoda > Sepiida > Sepiolidae > Euprymna > Euprymna scolopes. Next base: position 4,296,008 of record NC_136526.1, on the reverse strand, counting down.
TATATGTATTAATTATTATAGGTGTTAATTATTATAGGTATTAATTATTATATGTATTAATTATTATATGTATTAATTATTATATGTATTAATTATTATTTGTATTAATTATTATATGTATTAATTATTATATGTATTTATTATTATAGGTGTTAATTATTATATTTATTAATTATTATATGTATTACTTATTATATGTATTAATTATTATAGGTATTAATTATTATATGTATTAATTATTATATTTATGTATTATTATATGTATTAATTATTATATGTATTAATTATTATATGTATTAATTATTACATGTATTAATTATCATATGTAATTATTATTATATGTATTAATTATTATATGTATTAATTATTATATGTATTAATTATTATATGTATTAATTATTATATGTATTAATTATTATATGTATTAATTATCATATGTATTAATTATTATATGTATTAATTATCATAAGTATTAATTATTATAGGTATTAATTATTATATGTATTAATTATTATATGTATTAATTATTATATGTATTAATTATTATATGTATTAATTATTATATTTATTAATTATTATATGTATTAATTATTATATGTATTAATTATCATATGTATTAATTATTATATGTATTAATTATCATATGTATTAATTATTATATGTATTAATTATTATATGTATTAATTATTATATGTATTAATTATTATATGTATTAATTATTATAGGTATTAATTATTATATGTATTAATTATTATATGTATTAATTATTATATGTATTAATTATTATAGGTATTAATTATTATATGTATTAATTATTATATGTATTAATTATTATATGTATTAATTATTATATGTATTAATTATTATGTATTAATTATTATAGGTATTAATTATTATATGTATTAATTATTATATGTATTAATTATTATATGTATTTATTATTACGGGGGGGGGTGTTTCTATGGCGTGAGAAGGTTAACCTGTGTCTACAATTCTTTTAATAAAAGCGTTACATTATAGAAAGATCCACGTTGTTAAATTGTGCTTGAATTTGCGATAAGCGCAGATTCAAGAAGTCTCCGGCGCGGTTTATTTGAAATAAATTTAACTACTTTTGCTTGTTTAAAGTCAAAGGTGTGGTTATGCTGCAATGAATGAGAGAATAATGCACTTAGAGAATTGTTATTTTTTTATATCTCTTTTATGTTCATTGAGTTTTTTTTTCAAATTTACGCTGGGTTTCACCAACGTATCTATGATGGCAATTTTGGCGAGGAACATTGTATAGTCTGCATTGGAAACTGGTTTGTTTTGGAGATGTTTTGTTGTTTTTGATATGTGTCTTATAGTTTGTGATGTAGTTTGTATGATTGGAATTCCTAGTTTGTTTTGTGTGTTACAAATTGTTGTATTATTGGTGTGCGTGTGTAAAAGATGTCTGTTTATGAGAGAAAAAGTCTGGTGTATATGATTTTTGTTTATTTATCCTGGAAAATATTTGTGTGGCTTTTCGCTTAGTATTTAATATGAAATATGTCGGATATTGCAAGGTTTTCAAAGTGTTTGTGAGGTATTTGAATTCTTCGTCCAGGTATTCTGGATTGCAAATTCTGAATGCACGTAAGAAGAAACCAATTATCATACTTATTTTTATTTTGTTATTATGGTGTGAGTAGAAATGTTTGTAATCATTTTTGTGTGTAGTTTTGCGGTGAACTTTGAAGGATAGTTTATTATTGGATTTTATAATAAGTATGTCTAGAAAAGGTAATGAGTTATTGTTTTCTGTTTCATAAGTGAACTTTATGGAAGGTTTGACTGAGTTTAATTTGTCTTTAATGTTATCTATGTGCGTGTTTTCAGGAAGAAAAATTAAAATGTCGTCAATGTATCTGAAATACTCTGTGTTTGGAGGTAATCTGAATTTGAAAGGACCAGATTCTAGGAATTCTAAGAAAAAGCAAGCTAATACTCCACTAAGAGGGTTACCCATATGAAGACCAAAATTTTGTTTGTATAAATTGTTATTCAAGTGAAAATAAGTCATGTTAGTTATAAGTCTAACGATTTTTATAATAGTGTCGGGAGGAAAAGGTAAGCTAATGTTAGATTTTTTTAAATGTTTAAGGAGTAAATTCAAGCATTTTTTTAATGTGGGACATTAGTATATAATGATGTTATATCTAAGCTGCGTATAGTTTTGTTTTGCACGTTAATGTTTTTTATTTTGTTCAGTAAATCTCCAGAGTTCTTTATGTGGGAGGTGCTGATAGTGCCCCGTAGTCGCGTCAAAAGGTAATGAGTTATTGTTTTCTGTTTCATACTTAAACTTAATGTAGGGATCGACTGAGTCTAATTTGTCTTTAATGTTATCTATGTGCGTGTTTTCAGGAAGAAAAATTAAAATGTCGTCAATGTATCTAAACTATTCTGCGTTTGGAGGTAATCTAAATTTGAAAGGAATTCTAAGAAAAGGCAGTCTAATATTTCACTGAAAGGGTTACCCATAGGAAGACCGACATTTTGCTTGTAGAAATTGTTATTGAATTAAAAATAAGTCATGTCAGTTATAAGTATAATAATTTTTATGAAAGTGTCGGGAGAAAAAGGTAAGTTAATGTTTGATTTTTTAGGTGTTTATGGGGGTAAATTTAAGCATTTTTTAATGGGTATATATTAGTATAAAATGATGTTATATCTAAGCTGTGCATAGTTTTGTTATGCAAATTAATATTTTTTTTATCTTGTCGAGTAAATATCCGGGGTTCTTTATTAAAAATTTCCCTATCTTTAACAACGCAAGCTCCCGTCTTTTTTTGAATTTCCAACGTCCTTTTTTCCGTTTCTGAAATAGAACAGTGTCACTCTTTGCACATGAAAAATTTTCAAATATTTGTACTGGTGTTTTTGTTTTCTTTATCTCCTTCATCCAGAGGAAGTCTCGAAATAAAGACGAAACGTTCATGAACATATAACTCGGTTTGTTCCTTTTTATTCCTCTCTCTCTCTCTCTCTCTCTCTCTCTCTCTCTCTCTATATATATATATATATATATATATATATATATATATATATATATAGTAAGTTATAAAATGTATACGGCGATTAAGCTACACTGACTATTCCGCGTTTCATCCACTCTAGGATTCTTCAGGCTTATGCGCGAATTCTGTAGTTGTTTATCGTTTTTATATGCATATAAAAAACGACAAAAAAACACAAAAAACGACAAACAACCACAGAATTCGCGCATAAGCCTGAAGAATCCTAGAGTGGATGAAACGCGGAATATTCAGTGTAGCTTTATCGCCATATACATTTTATAACCTACTAACTAGCTCTATCTACGTATTGAGCACTTTTGAAGTAAATACTTAAAGTTTACGCATAAATCTATACTTTCGTATATTAATTTTATGTGAGTAAATTAAGCAGTTATATATATACATTATATATATATATATATATATATATATATATATATATATATATATATATATATATATATCGGCCCCTTTAAGGAACTCGTTTCTTATCGTAGGCCACTTTACAGTTGAAATAAAGTCGGTCAATTTCGCTCGCACGCGCAGATCATGATATTATAACCATTAAATCATTCTGATAGACGTTAAGACATTTAAAAATAAATGTTTAAATTTCCACGATATTCCTCGCCGTTAACGGTGACCGTTTGGATCTGTTCCTTGTTAATGCAGTCAGAAATGGATTCGTTGCCGGGTTCGAATCTCCCGACCGGCGGTCATCGTGACACCCTACACTGATGATTCCCCAAAAAGATGAAACTCTAGTGTCTGTAGTTATTTAATAATTATTAGAGTAAATATATATATATATATATATATATATATATATATATATATATATATATATATTTCTGCTTCTCCCCTCCCTCTCTATCTCTGTCTCTCCCCCTCTCTATATATATCTACATATATATACAAAGAGAGAGAGAGAGAGAGAGAGAGGGAGAGAGAGAGAAAGAAGGGGAGGAGGAGAAGAAGAGAAGGAGAAAGATATAGAGATGTCTAGATATATTAAAGCTAGTATATATATATATATATATATATATATATATATATATATATATATATATATATATATATATATACAGGGTGACCCATAAAAATGGGTCCCAACTCTAATTAGGCCCCCGTTTCTTAGTGTTTTGTATGAATGAAATGAAACTTCGGTCATAACTAGTTTATAATATTCAAAACATCACATCAAAACTCTAGGGTCTTTGGCCTTTTTTTCTCCGTTGACTGTAAAATGCTCAGAAAAACAGTTGTAATGTCCTCTGTTTTTTTGTCACCCTATATATATATATATATATATATATATATATATATATATATATATATATATAGAGAGAGAGAGAGAGAGAGAGAGAGAGAGAGAAAGGGACACAGAGGAAGGGGAAAAAGAAGAGAAGGAGAAAGATATAGAGGCATAGATATATTAAAGCTACTATATATATATATACACAGAAACAGAGAGGGGGAGAGAGAGAGAGAGCGAGAGAGCGAGTGAGAAAGATATATTAAAGCGTCTCCGATTGAACTTCACTCCTGGTCCGAAATGAAAGGGTCACATCAAATCCGTTGCCAAAATTGCTGGAAGAATGAGTGAAATCCAGTGGACGATGAAATTTGATCCCCCCCCCACTACACGTTTCACACGAAAAGGCGTTGCAATGTGTCATTAGAAGGTTAGTACCTTAATTAATTAATACGGATTTTATTATTATTATTATTATTATTATTATTATTATTATTATTATTATTATTAGTAGTAGTAGTAGTTTTAGTATTATTGTAGAGCCATCTATATGCTGGCCCGAGGCTTAATGACCGACATGTGTCTGTTATTATCTGTTTTGTTCTTGGTCTTTGAATGGAGGGCACAAATAATCCTTTTTAAAAAATTTTTTTTTTTTACAATTTACTTTATTCACTGACGGGACTTTCTACTTGACAAGTCCTCGAGCTGCCCTTACCACCTGGATTGGCGCAAAGTTGCTCACGTGCCAAAGAAGACCTTCAAGTGCAACCAGTGCAGCTGTTCTTTTACGCGCCTGATTAAATGGAGAAAGCACACGTATTATATACTAGCAGTTTAGCCCGGCTTTGCTCGGGCCCTATGCACTGTTCATAATCTGCCCTACGTGTGAATACAATTTTTTTATTTTTAGACAAAAGTTTGTCTGAGTAATTTCGTAGAGATCGCACATGTCAATTTTTTAAGAGCTTTGTTCCCAATTTTGACCCCTTAAAATTTATTATTTTGGTTTCATATTTCCTACATCTAAAATTTCAAAGACCCAAAATTGGCGGAGTAATTTGGTAGAATCTGCAAAGGTAAAATCTTCCAACTTTGACTTTTTGGCAGCCAAAACTGATTAAAATGCTCGTCGCATGTCTGAATACCCGTTATGTAAACATTTCAAATGTTTAGATCAAAAATTGGCGAAGTAATTTACTAGACACTTCAAAGGTCAAATATTTTGAACTTTGACACCTTGGCAGCTCAAAATTTCGACCCAAATCAATTAAAAAGCTTGCACTATGTCTGAATACTCTTTATGTAAAATTTCAAATGCTTAGACCAAAAATTGGCTAAGTAATTTACTAGACACTGCAAAGGTCAAATATTTTGAACTTTGACCCCTTGGCAGCTCAAATTTTCGACCCAAATCAATTAAAAAGCTTGCCCTATGTCTGAGTACCCTTTATGTAAAATTTCAAATGTTTAGACCAGAAATTGGCTGAGTAATTTGGTAGTGGCCGCAGAAGTCAATTTTTTAAAAACTTTCACCCCAATTTTGATCCCTTAACAATTTTTTTCTTGTCTCAAATCAAATTTAAAAGTTTGATCCATGTCCAAGTAACCTACAACTAAAATTTCAAGCGTTTAGAGCCAAAATTGGCGGAGGAGTTTAGTAGTCTGCAAAGGTCAACTCTTTCAACTTTGACCTCTTGGCAGCTAAAGTTTTTCTTCATGTCGTCCCACGGCCTACGACAAGCCTTGACCAAATGGTCGAGCACGAGGTCGGGAAAGGTTGATACTTCTGTCAAGGTTTGACTTAAGAAAGCCAGTTTATCGGCGTCTCGATGACATCTCAAGTTAGACAGTTCCAAGTTTTCCTTACCTGAACGTTGAACAAAGACCTGTTTGTAAACGTAATACCTTCGCCCATCCCAAAGAAATGAGGACAAGAGGCCCTGGAGGGATTGGTAGAGGATGAAAGGAAAATGTAAGTGGTTAGGGTTAGGGTTAGGGTTAGTCTACGCTCTACCCTTTAACTACAAAGTCAACCACGGCTTCTACCTTTGACTGAACTTCCGACCGATTCTTTTGTAGCTGGAGAGCTAGTCGGAACCATACGCTAATGGTCTGAACCAGTTGAATATGTGTGAACTCTCAGCGACCCCGCATAGGGTTCTCCTTGTCACATATGCGTCAATTCTCGGTCACAGACCCCAATATGACCTGTGTTCGTCCTTCGGGTTGATAGGCCGCTGCTTCGTTGATCTGTCACACTGGAAATGAATCAGTTTCATGCACGCAAAAAGAAAGACAGACTCAGTTATATCTATTCTACTGATTAATTCAAGCTAGATATACACAATATAAAATTATATATAATTGTTCAGTTGTTGATTTTAAGAAAAACTCTACTGAGTCCCAGTTAGATCAATTACTCTTGATTTTGCGGTGGTTACGGTTCGGGAGGAGGGAGAGGGGGTGACGATTGATTTCTCTCGAATCTCAGCTCCAACTGCGCTCCAACTGCATATTTTTGCATGAGGACCCGTTTATGTAGTAAGGTGACGGTTAGGTCGGGTTAAGTCTCTGGACAAATTACCACTGATTACGTCACCTCAGGGGAATCCCCGTGTGTGTGTGTGTACCTGTGAATATGCAAATTTTCTTAGGCTTGTTTTCTCAAAAATTTTGGTCTAAACATTTGAAATCTTACATAAAATGTATTCACTTGTAGGGAAAATTTGAACAGTACATAGGGCTCGAGCGAAGCCCGGCCGGAGTGCTAGTTTAGAGTAAATTCAAGAGGTTCCATTTTGGCAGGAATCAGTCTCGATAGACCGTCTGTATGGGCTAGTTGTTTTGAGGGGAGAAATTGAATTGTAAAATTATAGTTCAGCAGAATAGTTCCCCATCCTGATAGTCGGTTCGCAGTGAATATTGGAAGTCCTTTTTTTGATCCAAAATTGGATATCAACGGCTTATGGTCGGTTTGTAGAAAAAATGTCTTCCGTACAAGAACTGGTGGAATTTTGAAACTGCAAATATAATTCCTAGAGCCTCTTTCTCGATCTGAGAATAATTTTTTTCAGCTGGCAAAGTCCGTGATGCAAAAGCAATAGGCTGTTTCGAACCATCCGGTATTCGATCTAGCATGCACGCCCCGACGCCATACTGACTAGCGTTGCTAGCTAATACTATGTCCAACTGCGGGTTGAAATGTGCTAGGAATAGTTTTGAAGTCAGGATTATTTTTATTTCTTGGAATGATGTCTGGCAATCTTCTGTCCACTCCCAAGCCTTATCCTTTTTCAGCAATTCATTAAGTGGTGAGCGCAATTTGTACATATTTGGGATGAACCCCTGGTAATAATTTGCCAAACCTAAAAAACTCTGCAATTGAGTTATGTTTACTGGTGCCGGCATTTCTTTAATAGCGGTCGCCCTATCTGGGTCTGGCCGTCTGCCATCTTTATCGATTATTTGACCCAGATATTTAATTGTTTGTAAAAAGAACTCGCATTTATCTGCTTTGATCTTAAATCCATATTGGACTGAATACTTGTCTGATATGTTTTTGATGTTCCTCCCTGCTTTTGCTTGCTATGATAATGTCATTAAGATATGCGATCGCGATGTTCAAGCCATACAGCATAGTATTCATTACTTGCTGGAATATTGCGGGTGCCACCTTGATACCAAACGTGAGTCTTTCATATCTGTACAAACGCCGATGAGTGTTAATACAGAGGAGGTTAGCGCTTTTGTCGTTAACCAGAATCTGTAGGTAAGCGTCACTTGGGTCGATCTTAGAAAAAAACTTGCCGCCATTTAATTTCGTGAACACTTCTTCTGGACTAGGTAATGGATAGTGAACATCTTCTAAGGACCCGTTTAGTCCGGTCGCAAAGTCAGCGCAAACGCGTATTTCCCCAGACCTTTTCTTTACGTAAACTGCCGGAGCAGTCCACTTACTATATTCAATTGTAGCCAGTATACACATGCTTTCTAATCTGTCTAGTTCCTGATTTATTTTGTTCAGGAAAGCGAACGGGACATTAAGTTTCTTTTTAAACACCGGCTGTGTGTCAGGTTTCAACTTAAAATCTGCGGTCATTTTTGTACATCTCCCCAGGCCAGGAGTAAATACGTTTGTGAATTCTTTTTTAAAACAAGTTATAAGTTTCTCCGTTTCTGCTGGGCGGGTATCTATTTTCTTGCAGAATGTGGATATAGGAAGATCCCAGAGCGAAACTCCTCCATGCTGTCAGAACCGAACAGGTTCTCACTATCTTTTAGCACATACAATCTTAGTTTTTTTTTGTTTTCCCCCGTAAAGTTACGTTTGTAATTAATTCGCCTTCTAAATGAATTTTTTACTATTAACGGCCGTCGCCGTTCTGTTAGTTTTTAACATAGTCGGCTTTCGTAATATTTTCCACGTTTTGAGATTTATTATTGAAAGATTCGATCGACTGTCTAATTGGAATTTAATAGCCTTGTCGAAAATGTTAACCGTTACATATTTGCGTAGATTTTCATCTACGACGTCCTTAGTTCTGGTTTGACGTACATGGCTTCTATTCTAACTTTTCCTACAGTGCGAACTTTTATGACCGATCTCATTGCATAAATGGCATCTTTTTGTTAAAAATGGGCAATCCCTTACCCAATGTATTCCACCACATCTGAAACAAGCGCTCGGTGCTTTTAGCTTTTCTGAGTTTCAGTGGTTAGTGTTTGTGTATGCCATTTCGACGGTTTTTTCTTAGTTATTTTTTTCATATTTGCGATGCCTGCTTCGATATTTCTTGCATCTTTTTTTTTTTATAATTTCTACTTTTTGACAATCCTCAGTCAATATTTGAAGTGTTAAGTTCGGTTAATTTTCTAATTTTGTAAGGACTCTGCGCCTGATTTCCGCATCCTTTCCCGAGGTTAACCTTTGCGCAAACACAAGATATTTAAAATTGTCTGCTGTTAGTTCAGACAACTTAAAGTCATCACATTGTTTGTTCACTACAGCTGCGTAGGTGGCAAAATCGTCATTATCGTCTTTTACCACATTCAAACATTCTCCAACGCTTCTGGAAAAGAGACGTTTTCAGCGAGAAAAGTTCTGTTAACAAATTTACCGTCTCATTGAATGATAAATCTGCTGTTTTCCGAGGCAAGATGTAATCCACGAATTTATCATGCTCAGCCGTTTCCAATTCTCGTAGTAGAAGTCCGGTTTTCTTTTGATCAGACCAGTTGCTGCAGTCAATATTAAAAAATTCTTCATAACGCCGAAAATACGCTGCAAATGATTTTTTCTCTTCCTCGTATTTAAAATTGTCTATCGTGGTCCATATTGTATTCTGAGAAAATGCTGAATTGCTTTCTGCGTTCGCATTATTCTTAACCATTTCTGTAAGCAATTCCTCTGTTCGTAATTGACGTTCGGCTAACTGTTTTTGAACTTCCTATTGCTGTTCCTCGGTTCGTATTTGACATTCTGCTAACTGTTTTTGCAATTCCTTTTGCTGTTCCTCGAATCGTGTTTGACGTCCAGTCCAGTGTTTTTTGGATTGTGACTGATGCTTTGCGGCATCGATATGCAACTTGGTCAAATGATCCAACGCTACTTTCAATTCGTCCATTTTGCTTTGTCAGCATTAGAAATTTCAAAACGTTCGCTGAATTTTACAAAACCGTTTTATTCTTTCTTATTTCTTCCTCCAGACAATAAAACGAACAGAAAAAAACATGAATATATAAAAAGTTAATCGTCTAAAGGAAAAAAAATCAAGTGTATATTTTTCTACAGAGAAAAAAAAAAACAACGCCCGATTTTAGCAGCGAAAACCACAAGTGCCGAATCCTTTTTCCAAAAGTAAAAAAATTACCTTTCTAAATCGCGACGAACCTTTTTCTTTTTGCCAGAGTACAGCGATATCTTTGAAAGTCGTGACGAACATTTTTTTCTTTTCAACTCTTTTTTCCGTAATGATCTGAGGTTTTTTAGTTACCGTAAACCTTTCAGTTGCAAGTGTTATGTTAGACTTCCTTAGGCTTGATAAGATTTTAGTCCGACGTCGTTAGTATTTTTAGAATACTATTTCAACGCGAGTATTTTTTTCAATGTCATTACTGGTTTCGATTTTAGTATGCTCCTTGAATCCAATGTCGTCAGTGTTTAGTTTTTTAGAACACTGTTTTTAAACGTGAGTACGTTCTCCGAATCCAATGTCGCCAGTGTTATGGCTTGCAATAAGCCACAAAGAAAACAGAACAACGGAACAGAGTTTTAACAATGTATTACTGGAACTATAACGCAAAAAGGTTACAACTGAAAAGAGTAGTAAACGTCACCGTGCAGGCGAGGGTCGGTCTGGTGTTTAATCCACCCCTGGGATCAAAAGGTCTATGGTTTATATAATTGATAGAACAGTCCATTTGGAGGGTGATTCCCCTACAACACAAACATAGTTGGTTTCTTTATTCTTCAATCGACCGATTGGTGACGTCAGGAATTCAAACTTTGATTTACATGGTCCATTTTCCTCCCTTCGCTTCTAAGGGGCTCTCCTCTCTAACTAACTTTCACCGTGTGTGATCTGCTCTGAATATCTGATCCTCATCAACTGACTAACTTCGAACCCTCAGATTCTCATATTGAGAAGTCTCCTTTGTTTATGACGTCAGAAGTGTGTTTACCAACGTGACTATATCACGTTTTCTAAATAAGTCCGTCCAACACATTTTGGCAAACAAAGAATCCTCAATTCTAATTCTAACCTATTTTAAACAATATATTTTAACTCGCATCGCGCATTCATTTAACTGACATAGTTAATATCCAGATTTCTAAAAGAATGGACAATCGACTCTTTTTCCGACATAGACAATATTTAACTATTTCTAATAGAATTAACAATATTTAACTATTTCTAATAGAATTAACAATAGATTGAATTTCTAACATTCTATTCTCCATTATTATCTTTAAAACTTGCCCACAGGGTTCGATTCTAACCTTATCCTAATATCATTTTTACTTATCTAGTATGTCTTACTTACATGGCAGCTCAAATTTTCGACCCAAATCAATTAAAAAGCTTGCCCTATGTCTGAGTACCCTTTATGTAAAATTTCAAATGTTTAGACCTTTCATATAAAACACACACACATATATACATATTTATATATACACATATACACACACACATATATATACTAGCAGGCCACAGGTATTGCCCGGTCGTAAAATATGTTTAAATATGATATTTTGATTAATGCAATTTCGTATTTATTATGATATTATATTGGACCCAATACATAGTGATGATTTAAAAAGTAAAAAAAAAAAAAAAAATGACGCCACCAACGAAAATTGGAACCAAAGCGTTTAGCTTAGGATTTACTTTTTCCTTTGACGTTAACGACTGTACTATGGATACATGTCTACTGTTTAAAATTAAAACATAAACCAATAGCTATTACATTGCGCAT
>NC_136526.1:4279847-4284130 GCF_053919585.1 Euprymna scolopes | reverse complement strand
GTGCATAAATTTCTTTTACAACTGTTCTACCAAATGTCCAATCGCTCAAAAATTAAAAACATTCATCTAGAAAAATAATTGCAGGTTGAACAGAGCAAAATGCAGAGTCACTCTCTTATCGGAATATCCTTGTTAACGTTCTGTTTGAAATTTTTTTTTTAGTTATATTATAAAATTATATTAAATTACTTTCGTGTTAAATAAAAAAAAAGTCCACTCTAATAAATGAATCAATAATATGATCAGTAGAAATAGAACGAAATATAATATTCATCTAGTAAATCATAGCATTACAAATTTCTAAAAGGACCACACAATGGAGACATTACGTAATTTTATCTATCAGTAGGGCAACTAGCTAAAAAAATACTAAAAAAATTGGTCAGTCATCTGATAAGATATATAGCAATAACATAGTGAATTTTCAAAAGTCTACGACAATTTTAAATGCCTGTGCTAGTGACATATTGCCGAGTGTCATAGACGTTGTACCAAAGTTTACAGCTACCCAACAGGTGCTGAGTTCAATCCTGAACGAAGGCAGTGAAAAGTAACATTCAAAACAGAGAATCAACAACTATGTCCCAGAGCCTAGCTGGAGTCCGAACACGGTACCCCCGTAATAATAATAAAGGGTTGGGTTCGAGACTCCTAACAAACGGTTCCCCAGTTCGATACAAAACACCTGATGAAGGCCGGAGAGCAAAAACGGCCGAAACGTTGTGACTATAACAACCAAGATGAGGGAGTCAGTCCGACAATCTCAATCAATGAAAACACATCATCTCAAAAAAAAAAAAAAAAAAAATAGAGACAATTACTGTACAAAAAAAGTCGTGAAACTTATTGTCGGCATCTCGTATGACCTTCCTGCAACTACTCTCTCTCCACCAAGCATTATTTAGTGAATTTTCAAGAGATGTCCTTTTCTCTTCCCTGCAACCTTTTTCTCACAGAAGAGATGTTGCGAGTTTGTCTCTGCTTTATCGTTATTTTCATGGCAAGTCCTCGACTGAGCTTTAATCTATGGTCCCCGCTTGCCAAACTTTTACAAGAAACACTCGTCTATCTGAAAATACTATCAATAATTCCCCCCACTCTTTATCTGTACCTAAACGTAGATTCCATGAACAAAGTTTCTTTCTTAGAACTGCACGCCTGTGGAATTGTCTTCCGTTTTCCTGCTTTCCAGCTGACTACAATATGGTTGTCTTCAAGTCTAAAGTAAACAAGTTCTTAATGAGTCGTTCCACTTAAGTTAACAAATTTACCGAATTTCCATGACTAAAGATTACTATATTGTCCAATTGACTACTGTACACTTAACTCTTATCCTCGAGTGGTCTCTGGGCCTTCATAAGTGGTTATGCCTATGTAAAAAAAAAAGTCTATGACAATTTTAAATGACTGTAAAAAAAATGTCTGGAAACTTATTGGAGACGTCTTGTATGACCTTCCTGCAACTACTCTCTCTCCACTTAGCATTATTTTGTAAAAGTTTGGAAATTGCCATGAAAATAACAAATTGAATCTAATTATTTGTTTTAGTCGACCCCTCCTCTTTCTGATGAATTTATTTATTAAACTCTAAATAAATAAATGCACTACTGTCTTTCGTACTTCTAAAGCGTCCTCACGTCCAGATTGCAGTTTTGAATCTCACCAGCTGTGACAATCAGGCTTTAGTAGGCTGTATTCCAATTCCTGCTGTAGCTGTTCCTTTGAACCTGAAATCGGAAAAGTTGGTCAGTCATCCCGTAAGATGTATAACAATAACATACTGAATTTTCAAGAGTCTACGACATTTGTAAATGACTGTACAAAAAAGTCTGGAAACTTATTTAAGGTACCTCGTAACTCATTTAATCCATAATCATTTAATATCACTTAAGCAAGATTCCCTAAAATTTAATTTTTTTCAAGAGTCCACGTCCATTTTCTATACAAAAAAAAAAGTCTGGAAACTGATCTTAAGAACCTCGTACTTTGCAGTAAAAACTTGTGTGTCACATGCGATCGCAATTACATTTTAATTCCTGAAAAACCACAACTACCTACGATGTAATACAGAGAGTTCCAAAAAAATTGAATGTGACGATCCATTTTTGCCCCCATTCTATTACAGGGGGGAGGTTTTCCTCTAGTAGTGTTCCTACCATTTCCTTAGATATGTGTTCATTTGTTTTTCCCTTGTATCTGTTATAGAGCATGGTGTCATCAGCAAATATACCCATCTCGGAGACAATTTTATCAGGAAGGTCATTTATGAATATTAGGAGTAATAAAGGTCCTAGGATAGACTCCTGAGGTACTCCCGCATTTATGTCATATTGTTTAGGTGTACGACCGTCGAGGACAACCTGGGTTCTTCTCTTACTTTAGAAGGATTTAATTACATTATGTATTCTTCCAGTGATACCATATGGTGTTATTTTGCTTTGAAGACCATCGTGCTAAACCTTGTCAAAAGCCTTAGATATATCGATGGTCACTGCTCTAACCTTCGCTGCTTTGTTCAGTGAACCGTATATACGTTCAGAAGTTAAAGTTAGGATATCTGCTCTAGTGAATATTATATACAGGGTGTCCCAAAATAAGCTGACGGATTTTAAATTTGATTAACTTCCTCAATATTTAAGTTATGCTTACCAATTTTCATATGTAGGTAGATGAACCTCTCCGTGATGCTTTAAAATATAGTAAGACATCATAGTCTACTTTAATTTTATTTACACAACTTAATCTAGGGTATGTTTTTCACAAGGTCTAATTTTAGTTATGAAAAATGATGTTACTCAAATGTTAACCAATTCCAATTACGTCAACCGCCGTTACTCCACAACATAGTGTGCATTTCTGAGGGTGTAATTGCCGTTTTGTTGTCGCATGGGGATTTGCAGATCCTAAAATCCTTCAATGTTGCTTATTTATGAACCCATTCAGATGAAAATGGGCTTCATCGGACATAATAAGGTTTTTGAGAAAGTTTGGATCCCCATTGGTCAAATCTTGGAATTACATGCCGTATTCCGGCCTTTTTTTCTGGATGGTTTGGCTGAAGCTCTTGCACCAATTGAATTTTATATGGAAATTTGCCCTCTACATGAAGCATTCTGTGAAGAGATGATCGAGAGACCCCAATTTGACTTGATCTCCTTCTTACTGATGTGGATGGATCCTCGGCCACACTCTCTGCTAATCTCTGACGATTCTCATCACTTCTTGCCGTACGGGGTCTACCAGATTTAGGGAGGTCACATACAGACCCTTGCTCATGAAATCGAGCCACCATAGCTTTTATTGCATTGGGAGTAGGGGAATTTCTTGCGTTGAAGTTTCGTCGAAATTCTCTTTGAATTTCTGATATTGACTCAGTCAACCGAATATACGAGCCTACGATAAATATCCGCTCCTCGGTAGTGTAACGACTCATGATGACCTTGGAAGGGTTACTCTAGATGATCTGAAAAAAAATAAAATAAAAATATAAAAAATAGCCCCGGATCGGAAGGAACGGCGAAAAATAAATCACGTGTGTTCGCAATCCGCACCAAACGGAAGATGCGTCTCATGATGAGAACGTTTTCATCTTAAATTCTATACCATTATGCAGAATGTAGAAACTATGCATAAATAGAATTTAGCGTAATAGTGAAATTAAACGACTCAGGAGATAAGAAACCATGAAAAACGCATAAGTAATTAATTAGAAGAATGCAACTAACTTAATCTTCATGTAGGCGTTCGCATATCCGTGACTGAGTATATTAAGAAGTTAGTTTTAATATTTTTTATGTAGGAAGAGTAGGCTTTTGATATTGATGTTAGATTCAGTATGAATACCCTGTTAGAACGTTTTCATCTGAAATTCTACGCAATTATGCAGAATGTAGAAACTATGCATAAATAGAATTTATCGTAATATTGAAATTAAACCACTCAGGAGATAAGAAACCATGTAAGATGCAAAAGTAATTAATTAGGAGAAGTCAAATAATGTTGTCACTCGCATATGCATGACTGAGTATATTAAGAATTTAGTTTTAATAATTTTTTATACAGGAAGAGTAGGCTTTTGATATCGATGTTAGATTCAGTCTGAATACCCTATATACCAAATTTCAAGCCTGTAGACCAAATATTTGTTGCGTATATAGTTTGAGAATGTTCACACACACGCTATCTCACTTTTATAGATATATAGATATTTCAGTGTGCTAGAACGTTTTCATCTGAAATTCTACATAGCTATGCAGAATGTAGAAAATATGCATAAATAGAAC